>NC_139513.1:253663425-253754793 GCF_947247035.1 Vipera ursinii
AGGCCTGGAAATGCATGCAATTTAACTGTTTTAGCTTTTTCTGTCAGAGAAACAGACTTTTTCATCTGCATATTGATATTGAACCATTACCTTTAAAACTAAATTAAGATGAAAAAATATCACTTTAGAAATCCAGTGCTTTCTCCCTGCTTCCAAGTGAAATAGCAGAATTTGTCTTGAATGATTCCTGGTATTCTAAAATACCTATTAGAAAAAAAATAGAACAAGAATAACAAGGTTTAATATTTCTATTCATGGAATATGAATTGAAAAAGCAAGAATATTGCAAGAAAGAGTAGGTTGGAATGGGCTGATAAATCCTAAAAAAGTAGCCAAATAATGTCCAGAGGAGGACAAGAGAGATGAAATTCTTAACAGTAGCATTTCTCCCATTAGACAATGAAAATATGCCATGTGTTTGGTTGTAAGGACTACTTATTATTTCTAACTATGAACCTAGTATGCGTCCCGAAAACCCAAAGATGCTTTTCAAAAGGCAACTGGACTTTTGGGGATCTTTTCCTTTGAAAATGTTTTGCTTCTCATCCAAGAAGTTTCTTCAGTCTTGAAAAGTTGCTACTGAATCAGCAAAAGTCACATTTTTAAAAAAAGATAATAGAAGTAATAAGCATGCAAAACACTGAATCGTGAAATACCTAATGTCAATTTGGGAAAAGAGAAAACACTGAATATACTTGATTGAGCTGAACTGCTAAAACCTCTCAACCATGTCCTAGAAAAAAAAAAGAGCCAGCTTGGTCTGAGGTGATTATGGCAGCAGGTTAGAAACCAGGAGACTGTGAGTTCTAGTTCTGCCTTACGCATGAGAGCCAGCTGGATGAATTTGGGCCAACCATTATCTCTCAATCTGTGACATCAGATTCATATGACAAGCCAATTGGTCAATTCTTATTGTAACCAATGGATCAAAGCTCAGTTGATTGAAAAAGAAAAAGTGGAAAATGCTAGGAAGAAAAAATACTGGCTGGTTATAATACTCAACAAAGGTATTTGTCACAGTTTGCAATTGTAACACTAGGAAGGGCGTTTCTCAGGTATTTCAGCTATCTGGAAACACTTTCAAATATCACATATCATTTTTGTCATTTAGTATGTATGACTTCACATATTAGAAATATTCAAGTTATTCTTAGAATGCATCTAGAATTTACCTTTGTTCCAGTTTCTGCTGGTGAATGCATGGAATGTAAAAATACTTTGTTTTTTTTACCAAGGGAACCATTGATAAGGTAAAACTATGATGACTCTTACGTATGTTTCTACTTATGACAATGAAACATATATATTTAAATATATGATTCTTTATAGCTTCTTTCCAATAAAACTAATCATATCTTTATAATCCATGAAATTCACTGTATATCCATAAATCTACAGTTGTACAGCCATACTGCAATATCCTTACATTTAGAAATGTGCAAGATATTTCAAAAATGAAACATTTTGAATTTAAAATAGGTTGCCCTGACCTTATTAGAAGTGTTTCAATCCTGTTCTGACTATTCTGGATGCTAGAAATAGTATCAGAACACATCCTTAACGTCAAAACTGAGCTTTTAGAGCTTGAAGTGTTCAGAATTCAAGACATTTCAAACATAATATTGCTTACATTGTTCCAAAGTTGAAGGCTGAGGCTTAAGGCTGAATGAAAAACAGTGGTTTTATGCTGGCCAAAGATCAAAATAAAGATTTTTTATTGTAATGAGCTTGTTTAAGGCCATTTCAGGAGCAATGGTAGAAGAGATAATCAAAGTGAGGAACTTCTTATTTATAGCAAGAAATATAAACCCATCTTTATATTAAATGTATATCAGTACTTAATAGACAGTAGTGTTTTCCTTGAATATCTGCTGTATTTGAACTGTTGCTCAAAATGAGGCAGTCAGCATATTTTTGCACAAAGTATTGTATAATATGTAAATATGTAGCTATCTTGAGATTAAGGAAAACCACATCTTATTTACTAATCAATGCATTTTTGTTTACTTTAAACTACACCATGTTTTATGTTTTTAAAACATTGTATCTATAAATCTTCATGTTTTATAAAGCTGTACTAACTCAATATTTTTATATCCAGTTCTAAAAATGTAACAGCAGTGAGTTAAGTTCCATTATTTTATTTTGAATCCAAGTGATGTCTCAGTCCCATAAAATTAAACTTCTTAATTATTATAGTAGTATGCTGTATGTTATGAGATTATTCCTATTGGAACTGACAGCATGTATCTTTTCATTATTTTTATTTTGCCCATGTAGTAGAAATTAAGATTAGAGTTAGCTGAAATTTATTTATAAGATCTTTGAAAAGTTTTAGAGTTCTCAGATCTTGTCTTTTGTCTATACTATGATAATAATTAATAATAAAGCATTGTTTTTAATATGAATTGTATAATTGTGTAAATTCTGTGGCAGTATCTTATCTAAGATTTATTGTATTTGATAAAGTTTGATGAACTATATATATAATTTATAGCAATTTAAATGTATAAGTGTTTATGGTAAAATGAAAAGGGAAAAATAAAACCAAAAACCAGATAACTGAGACATTTAATACATTTAAATAAAGTTATCAGGCACTAAAACTTTTTTGTTTAGTTTTAAATTTTCAACAGCCATTAAAAGTTAGTAACACAGCAGGTGATTGTATGGGTAAGTGCAAATGTTCTGAAATAAATAGCAGTTGGTGACCTGGAATGTCAGGGCTCTAGACAAGGGTGTGTGTTTGTCAATATATCCTACATGTTTTACAGAGTCCTTGGGGAATACGGGAAGATACAATTTCACCTTTTCTGTGCCAAAACATTTTAATTATATCTTCTTCCAAGTACTGCGGTTCAGTAACCAAGGAGCTGACATTGATGCATGTGTTGATAAAGCTGCAAACATTCAAAATGAGATTAGCAAAGATTTTGAGGAAAGGGTGACAGCTAATTTTGCACACTATTCTGCATCTAATTCAGGTCAGTGTAATGATAGAATATTTTATAACTCTTGTGTCATCCAGAAGGACTTTTATGATGCTTTGGGGTAATGAACATTTGTGGTTTTGAAGAGTATAATTTCAGTACTATTTTTTATACAAATACAAAGATTTTATTGTGGTGCTTCAGGCTATACCCAGAAAGTGGAGGTGGGGAAACTTGATGATGTTCAACATAATTTCTTTATCTGCTTTGCTTGTAATTATTGAATATTGTATGAAGTAATCAAAACATGTAGTGATGCTGTTTATTTCCATCAAAACATCTAAACTATATGAAATTTTAAAAAAATGAAAATGTAGTTTCTTTATGTTACATAGAACATTTCTAAGCACATTCCAGTGTGTTTTGGTTCTATTCTATGCTTTATTTGAAGGCAGCTGACACTCTTCTTTCAGTTTTCTTTTTGTTTGTCAAGTTTTCTTTCTTTTTTATCCACTCACTTCTCCATCTGCTTTCACTTTTGTTTGCTTGGGTCGTCTCTCATCCCAACTTGATAATGAGGAATGTGGTGTGACCCTGACCTCTATCAGCCCATGAATGACCTTCTGACTCCCCTGTGTAACCTTTGACCTTTTCTTTGACAGCTTGATTAATTACCCTGTGTTATGATTTATGAGTAAGTGCTATGTAAAAATAATAGACAACAGGTGGTCCCCTAAAAACTTTTTGTGGCATGTTTTCTTTTCTTGTCTAAGTTGATGAGCTATTTTAAGTTGGAAACTTTGTGGAGCAATATGACGTTTGGCAGTAATATAACATATTTATACACTTGGACACAGAAGTGGAATGCAGGAGACTAAGAGATGTGGTGTAACTGGGATGAAAATATTACAAAGTGTTAGCAGGGTGCAGTTGCCAAAATGCACATTGGGTGAAAATACAAAAAGAAGTCAACTGACATTTTAGGCATTTCGGTCTCAGGTCACGTCTTGAGAAAATTGCTCAAATAATGGAGGGGGCATTTTTCAAGCTGAGCTGCATCTCCAACAGCTATGTTTACTTTTACGCTTCACTAGTGACTTCTGATTGGTTGTCATGACCTCATCCTACTGTTGCATCTAGGTTGTTGCAACAGTGACACATAGGTACCCTTCTCATGAAAAAGATAGGAAATAAAACAGATCGTACATCTTTAAAAACAATGAATAGTCATTCCTATGTCCATTTTAAACATGCATAGATCTAGGTTACTGATCTAAACTCCTAGGATTCCTTTCCCTGCAGAACTAACTTGATCGTGCTTCATATGTTTTAAATAGTTTTTTGTTTTTTAAAAATCAGATTGATAAAGCTCAAGAAAATTATGTGTTACAGATTTTTACTTACAAGCCAGAAAGATGGACACATAGGTCAATATATTCCACTAGGTTCCTGACCTCTCTGATCATATACAGCGTGCTATCCTAGTGGATTAATATGCTGTGCTGAACGCTTTTAGCTCATTATTCATTTCAGCAGACATAAGAGCCTTCTTGTGTTTCCTGAATATATCTCAAATATTTTTGCTGTTGCTGTCTATATTTTATTCTATATGGGTTTTGTATCTTTACACAGTAGTAGAAGATGTTATTAGGATTTTTTTTTCTTTTTGATATCATATTTTACTACCAAGCATGCTCATGAATTTCCTGTTATTTAAGATACAAAAAGTCTTGGTATTATAAGTATTTTTTTGACATTTCTCTAACCTTGCTTGTAATTTAATCATCAAAATTAATCAATATGAATAAATAAGCAGGTGTATAAGATTGGAAATTAAGTCCATCCTTTAAACAGTTTCTGAAATAATTGACAAGAATTTTAATTTGTTAGCAAAAATCCAGTAGATTTTGTAATCATACAGCTATAATTTTATAATTATAATTTATAATTATAATATAATCTTATTGGATAGAGTTTTGGAATGCATGAATGGTATAAAATTGGTTATCCAACTAATAATCGGGACTCAAAATTTATTAAAGACTAACCTTAATAGAGACTAGTTAGATTATTTAATTTTAATGACTAGTTATTTAATTTTACTAGTTTGTGCAGATGAACTTAAAACTTGTTGAATGCTGTATTCTACAGATAGTTGAATGCTTTTTCTACACATCTCTGAAAACATTTAACTAAAAAAATATGAGTAATGTACTATATTGCAGATGTATTTCATTTCAGATATATTTTTCACATTTAATATTTCAATTATGCCATTTATTTTGAAGGCAAATTATTAATTAGTTGATATAGAGTTAAGTAGGCATGCACATCTGAGGAAGCAGATGTTCTAAATCATATCAGTTTGCAAAATGTATATTATTGATTTTAAGGAGTATTTTAACAAACTATAGGTGTGTATGAATGTGACTGCATAAGTCTTTGTTTAAGTTGGTCTCTACATTCTGAATGTATTGATGATGTGCCAAAATTAGTTTCCTATCATTTTGACATTAAAATGGAGCTTATTTTAAAAGTCTTATTAATAAAGAATGCAGGTTAAAATTTAAATACATTCTGATAAATTTTAAAAAATATTTAAATCTTTTTAAGGTGAAAAGAAAACAAAAGGTCATATTGTCAAATGCAAAATTAATTTATGATAATGCTAGGTTGGTCTCACTTTAGCAGCATTGATAGAAGTTAAATTCTATTTCAGCTATATATATTATGTTGTATTTCTACCTCCTTTCATGTATTCAAGTTTTGTCTATTATTCATTATCTATTTTTTTCTATTTTTTCCTCATATTATGTAGGGGAAGTGACTGAAGACAAATGAAGAAAAGAGTATGACATAATGTCAACTTTCTCCTAAGCAAAACAAGTATTATAATGAACTTTTTTAAAAAAATCCATAAAACATATTATATATTCTCCTGGAATATTACTATGTTAATTTTATTTTTACTTTAATAAATACAGTATATTAAAAAGTTTTTAAATCATGTGCTATTTAAACTTAATTGGTAAAAATCCTTTAATTTATTTATGTAGCTGAGATTTTTAAATGGATTCATTTTTCATCTGTTGATGTGTCTGTGAAAAATTGACATTATGTCCTCATAAAATTGGACAAATGAGTCATGTAATTTTCAGTTACATAATCAATAACTTAGACAAATTTTACTTCTTTGATGATTTATGTGTGTCTGTGGTTTTTTTGAGAGTAGCAAAAAATGAACATGGTTTCAGTTTCACTAATATCTGTAAAATAATAACAAATACATGAATTTTACATCTTGCATTGTATAAAACATAACATGAATCAATATAAGGCCTATCTGCAAAGGAAAAAAAAAATTCAAGTCACAAACAAGACCAGCAAACTAAGACACTGAATGCACAATGTACAACTTTTTCTTGGGGGGAGGAAGCAATTACTTAAAACAGTCTCTTCAGAATGTTCTATTATTAGTAATCATGAAGGCAGGAATCTGTTTTTCAATGTATTTATTATATTTTTAAAAATAAAAGTCCCAATCCTGATTTTAATATAAATTTCAATTGAGTTTATTTATATAGAAACTGTAGTATAATATTAATTTAATACATTAATCTTTTCTAAAAACATATAGTGTATAGAGTTCGTGCTGAACAGAAAACTGTAGGGAAAAAAATGACAGGAGGAAAAAATGACAGGAGATCACTTACTCATGGTACAGAATCTAGAAAGCGGCAATTTTCTCTTTGACCTAAGGTGACCTTTTTACCATGTTCCCTTATACCATAGACAGTGAACTGAATGCCTCTAATTCACCCTGCTTAACAGAGTGCAACAGTGTTCTTTAACTTAGTTTTGGTGGGAGGAGAAGGTATAGTAGAAATTTGAGAAGGGCGTGAAAACTTGTACAGGCACAAGGAAGAGTAAGAACTTTCTTCAAATGTGATTTTAATAGCTAGTCGAGTGTGTCCAACTGTAGAAAAGCACCAAGTGACAATCTGTCTACCTGACAGTTATCACAATGCATTACAAGGTTTTTGAATAGCTACACAGATTAGAATAAAGCAACACCAAATAAAGTATCTTTTGTTATTGTCAGAGATTTACTTAGCACTGATCATCTACATAGGTGGACTTCTTTTATTCAAGTGAAGATTTTATTTTAAGTAGATAAAAATTTATTTATTTTTCCTGAAAAGTTATAAAGAAATTTTGAAATAAAGTTGACAACTGTATTTGGTTTATGTGGATTTGACGTCTCTTACTTTCTTTTATGAGGATTATTTTCTTTGATATGAACAAAAATTTCAAACTCTCTCCCAGTATGTTCCTTATTGATTTATAATTTTTATTCTCTGAGAAAAATCTAATATTTTTCCTGTTTCAAGTCTTCTAAGTGCATTTTAATTCCAATAAAATTGCTTATGTCTAAACTTGTAACTAATTCATTGAGCTCAAGAAATAATTACAATTAAAATGGATTCATTGTTATTGCTGCTATAAGTTTTTAATTGAACAAATGTTTAATGGTTTAATCTCTGAAGTTTGCTAAATCCTTTTGCAATCAATAAGCAACCTACATATAACACTTTTTATTAATTAAGCATCAAGTTGGTAATTTTGGAATCCATTGTGGAGGAAGTTGATTCACAATTTTTGATGAACTGCGTAAATCACTGTATGGATTTACAATGTCAGGAACAAGGCAAGCAATTAAACAGAAGTGGTCATTGTAAATTTGGACACAAACATGAAAGAAATGCAACTGCTACTTCCTTTATCAGTGCTATGAAAATCACTTCAGTCAATACATTTGAACCAATAAATCCTTTCCCCCCCTTTCATCTGAAACAGGAAGGCTATGGAGTGATAGTACTGAATCCGAATGAGAACTATATTGAGGTTGAAAAGACAAAAGCTCAAATACAGCCGTCTCCAGATAGCTCAGATGAACCTGCAGAAAAAAAAGAGAGAAAAGATAAAATTCCAAAAGATACAAAGAAGCGACGAGACTTCTATGAGAAGTACCGAAATCCACAAAAAGAAAAGGAAACGATGCAAGTCTATATTAGAGTAAGTTGATCTTACTTGTTTTGTTTTGATATTGAAGAACAGAAACTTTTTTTTACTTATTTGCACTTTTAATATTATGTTTTAAAATGTGTTACTAAAATTTTTTTAAAAAAATTCTTTTAATAATTTATTACCTCTAAAAATGAAAATATATTGGAAAATGTGTTTAATTTCAAAGAGAAGCTTGAAATATCATTCCAAAAATAGTGATGTGGAATATAGTGTATGCAATGGTTTTTTAAGTAGACATGATTATTTAAAAATCTTTTAAAACATAGCTTTGTTTACAAGTGCACAAAGTATTATGGGAATAGGTTTTTGGGAAAATGGAGTAATATAAATCTCTATATTTTAATTTATTTGTCTAGTAAACTAATAACAGTGGACAAAATGCTGATAATCTTATAAGATTATATCATTGACTTGTAATATATTGTTTCCATTTGGGGATGTGTAGAAGGATAAAGATAGTTACTAATATATTAATAAATATTTAAGTTAGAATCATTTAAGAACAAAACAGTGAAGAAATTCTGTCCTTTGGGCTTAATAAATGAACCTTTGCAGTTTGTAATACTAGCTGCATAGGATTGTTGCATCAATGCCACCCAAAGATTTTTAATTATTCAGAGGTACAAATAGTAGTGCTTTATATACGTATGACACATTATATATGTAGAATTTTGTACCATTGGGTAGTTGTTGAACAATGTCAACTGGGAGGAAGGGGGTAACCTTTAAAGTTTTGACATGTGTTAATTATTACACTGGGTGAAGTAATGTATTGAGCAAATATAGCTTAGTAGTTAATTTTACAATGTATATTTTTAAAACTGGAGACAATATTTCTAGGAATGAATGAATGAATGAAGATTGCCCAAGAATATAATATTTGCATTTTAAAATAATTGGAAATGTTTTTCTTTCTTCTATTTTTGACAAATACATTACATAATAAATTATTATTATGTAAATAAATAAGTCAATTCCACTCTTAGAAAAGCTTTCTTTTTTGAAGGGACCATTGGGGTTTTTGTAAATTTGCCAGAAACAAATTTCTATAGTATTAGGCCCTGCAGAAAATTGGTGATATATTTAGCAGATATTAAACAATTGCTAATTTCTGCCAATTCCTACTATTGGTAGATAAACATCAGCCTGAGAGTTGGGCATATCCCGCAAACCTTCTGGCATAATAGTTAGAAAAAGGCAAAGAAAAATAACGAATGTTAGTTACTATATGTATATATGACAAAGCAGCTCAAAGACTAGTCTCGTGTGAGAAAAATCTGCTTTCTAAGTGTAGACACTTAGCAGCTTTCGTGTTCATTATTCAGAATTCCATATTAATAAAATTTCATGATCATATTTACAGCCATTACACTAAAGTACTGAAGTATCTAGCAAGACTTTTTCTGTGAAAAGAGTATAAATAACAGATAATGTATACCTTCTAAAGCATTAAGAGCAAAGCTTGAAAGAGCAAAGTACAGTACTTATTGTTTCAAGCTGCAACTTTTTTGTAACGATGGCATAATGTACTTTGCCAATGTACTTATACTACAACTTGTTGAAGAGATTGATTTGGTCCCTGCAATAAACTTCATCTGACCCATTATGGTAGAAAAAAATTCCTTATATATTCTGTGCTAAAATAGTTTTTGTTTGAAATATCTGCCAGCTGCGCTTAGTAGTCAAAGAAAAAGTTATTTTTCATAAAATTCTACATTAGTGAGGCAAACACGTACTTCAGATATTTTCTATACAAGAAAAATATTTCACGTGTGATGTTTTAACTTAGACATTATGCATGTAATATATTCATATTCATTCCTGTTCTTATGGATACATTGCTTTATTCAGACCACAAGAGGTTGCTGCTGCACATTTTGGAGAACATCTCTCCCATTCACATAGAACCCAAGCTAGTAAATACTTAATTTTTTATTCATTGCTGAACATGAGGGAATGTGAAGATTTGCTTAGATTAAAATTTTGTGCTCATTTTCTCTTTTTTGAAGAGATTACTTCTGAGGCAAATAGAATATTTCTAACCCCCCCTCTCAAAAATACTATAAAAAAAGGTCAACCAGCATAAAAACCTATAGCTCAAGGATCAGCCACATGTTTCTTTGTACTCTAACCATTGTGTTTTAATATAACTTTTTATTCTCAAAATACTACATAGCATGAATTTTCTTCTTCCTCCTACTATATTTCTTGTGCCCTCAAAATCTGCCTTGGAGGTTCTTTAGAAACTGCAGTGTCCACTGATAGTACATTAGAATGTATAGGAAAAAATTCATCAAATTATTAAACCATTGAATGATGCTATTTAATTTTTATTTTGAGTTCTATCACAGGAATTATTTAAAAAGACTGCATTGTTCAGGCATTTATAAATGTAAAATAATTTTAGGCACAAACTTTCACAGAACATTAGAAAGGCATATGGACAGCTAGTAATATGGCCCCACAAGATTGTAAACTTTTAATATTATTATGCACGTTTATATACATTGTCTATATTTTATATTTTATATGCGGCCCAAGACAGTTCTTCACTCCATGTGACCCAGGCAAGCCAAAAGGTTGGATATGCCTGATATAAGACTTGGAAAAGGACTTAAAGTTGTTTAGTTTAATCTTATGCTCAGTGAAGAATCCATTAAATCATTCCCAATAGATAGCCATCTAGCTTGTTTATAGCTATCTCCAACAAGTAAAAATCCACCACTGTTCTAGGAACTGTTCCACTGCTTATTAGCTCTTACTCTCAGGAAATTCTTCCTATTATTTCAAACCATTTGATCCTTGTCCTGTTGCATTTTTACACAGTATAGAGCTATCCCTTGAACCCTTTTCATTATCTTTAGATTGCTCTCATATCTGTTTTTAACCAGCTCTTTTGCAAGCTGTCCAGATCCATTAATCATTCCTTCAAAGCTTGGTTTTAAATACCTTATTCTGGTATTAATCCTCTGAACATTGTTCCCTACTTCCCTACTAAAGTGTTGTACCTGGGATCTACCACATTATTATAAATCCAAAATCCATCATATGATCATAAGTCCTAACCAGCACAGAGTAATTATTTTCCATGATTTAGATTCATGTTAGCATTTAGGCAGCTGAAGATGTTATAGACATTCTAATTGCTGCCTTATACCCTATATCTTCAGCTTAGTCCACTAGTATTCTTCTGATGTGCACTACCATCAAGCCAGTTCTCAACATCTTTGCACCAATACATTTGACCTGTGATTGCTAATGATCCAACTTACAAGCCTTTTGAACTATGTATATATTGTCTGGGTTGTTATCCAATTTCTGTAGTTTAATGTCTTCTGCGGATTTGATGCCTTTCCCCTCCAGTTTGTATAAAAACATTGAATAATCCTTGGCCAAGGATGGTAGCTTGATCCTTCCCTCCAGGACAATGCAGGAGTACTTAAGAACATGCTTGGTATGGTTGTTCAAGCAGTAGCAAATTTCCTGGATGACAGTACCACCCACAAATATGCATTTTTTCCACAAGAGTATTGTGAGTAGCCTTGCCAAATTCTTTAATGAAATCAAGACTTATTACATCCATAGCATTCCCTTAGTCTACCAAATGAGTCAATTTTCTAATGGAAAAAAATAAACTAGTTTGGCATAATGTGCTCTTGACAAACCAAAGCTAATTCCTAGAACAATAGCATTCTTTTCAAAATTGTTGTAGATACATCTTAAATGTGACATTAAAACAAACACATTTATAGAGAATAGGATTGTGCAACATATTCAGAGAAAACAGTTCTGAAAGCATGTTAGCACACACAAAAAACTTCTTCAAAGCATTAAATGAGCTGCATTATTGGAAGACTGCTTAAAAATGAGCTTTAAACATGTACTGAATATAAACTAGAAGAGAAAAATTAAATTAAATTAAGGAAACTGATAAAAAGTTATTATAGGGATTAATTTGAGAAACGGAATTTTGCAAGACAGACAGGTAATAACTTCAGGAAGAAAAAAACCTGAGAAAGGTGAAATAAAGAAGTGCCAAAATTAAACTGTAGTGGGTATTAGGAAGAATTGCAACTTCATTATAAAAATATATATCTACTGTATAAGCAGCTTATTTCTAGATGTAGTAAAGATTTGCATCTAGCCACACTGTTGTGTGTTGGAGACCTATAAGCTGAATATAAGCCTAGAGCCTAGCCAACCCATGCCATACCAAGCATCCAGAAAATTCTGCTGAGAATTTGCCAACAAGCTTGGCAGTTATTCACTTTTATTTCCTACTTGCTGGTTATATGCTTGATCAGGAATTAAATAGTAGTTTTAAAGTGAACAAAATAAATGTCCTTTATCTTTATATATTGATAAATGAAATACTGATTAGTGTAAAACAGGGGTATCAAACAGGGGTATCAAAGCTGTGCCCCCACCCCATTGCCGGCAATGGCAAAACTGTCCCGATACGTTGTGAGACGTCACGTGACATCGCGAGTTTGACATGTCTGGTGTAAAAGAATTGGGTGTGAGAAGTCAAGAGAAATCAGTTTGTAAACTGAAGGTGACAGTAGGTAGAATGATAACAAAAACCTGTAACATGAAAAGGTTGCATCTCAGAAGTCCATAATACTTCTTATATTGTTGGGTAAAGTTAGATTTTGCTTAGCGCGGCAACATAATATTTTGTTCCATATCTGTAGAGAGGTTCCTTTGTATATCACATTCACACAATATCTCAATGTGACTATTTCATTTAATTAGCCTGATATATATTGTTTATTTATTGACAATTGAAGGTGGAGGCTATGGCCAACCGGGCCTTTGTTCAGCTTTGACTGCTGTCAATTACAAGACTTTGGGGACCAGGAATAATTCATGTCCTTTCCAACTCACAAATAGACTATTGTAGCAAAGTCTATATGGGGTTGCCTTTGAAGACAACTCAGAAGGTGGACCAAAAGCAGTATTATATTAAGTCATAAACTGCTAGTTGTCTACATACTACTAAAACTCACCTATTTTAAATATAATTTTTAACTGGGTAAAATTTTTAAATTTTTGAATCAAGCTACCTCAAGTGGGCTAGCTTACAGAATGCATCTAAAATCCAGAATTCATGATTTCTGTGGAATTTAAATTTGACAAATTTTATAAAACATTTTATGACACAATACTGAATCTCATAAAACATTTCCTGTGGTCAGCTCCTGATTTTTACCTGTGTTATATATCGCTCAATATGGGCCATCTCAAGGCAGATACTTTTTTGAATATCTCCCCAAATTTTTAAGACATTTTCCAGTGAAGGCAGTACATTAGAATCTCTGACATTGTTGAAGGCATCAAGGAACCTGATGAAGAAATGTCTCTAAAAAATCACCCAACAGACCACGAGTTCTCCCTAACTTTCTGAATTTTTAAGAAAGTGTATAAGGCTCTATTTTTCCACAGTAAGGTTGCTAATGGTGTAAGGGATCATAGATATTATGAAATCTGTTCATACCTACTTACCTACCTACCTACCTACCTACCTGATTTACATGACCGCCCATCTCACATGAATGTCTCTGGGTAGCTAAGAGTATTAAAAAATATAAACAAATATAAAAAGAATAACCAATAGCAGCCAAAAGTTTGAAAAGCGAACAAGTAGACAGGATAACCAAAAAATGGGCATGGTCCTATATCTGGGGTCCCACATTCAAACATAAAGCCACATCTTCAGTGTCTTAGTAAACACCAATAGGGATAGGGCCAATCTAATCTCTGGTGGGGATGATATTACCGTATTTTCCGGTGTATAAGACGACTTTTTAACCCATGAAAATCGTCTCAAATCGTCTTATACGCCGGGTCGTCTTATACGCCGGAAAATACTATTCACATCTCTGATCTGCAGTCCCCGGCAACACGCTCCGAAGCCGCCTCACAGCCAGCATGTCGCCAAACTTCCCAGCCCACACCGTGTCTAGGCACTGCAGCCCGGATGGGTCCGGTCCTGGTCCGGTCCCGGTCAAGGACGCCGCGGAGCCCGCTGGCACCGGACGAGACCTGGCAGAGTTGTCCTGTGCATGCGCGCGCTGGCCAGCTGCCAGGAGATCTCCATGGTGGCATCAGACGGTCAGAAGAAGCAGCCGACATGCGGAAGGCAGGCTCACGACGAGTCGAGGTGGGCCTGCGTCTGTGGCATGCAGGGATGGCGGGGGTGGCTCCCGTAGCGAGGGAGGCGCGTCCATGGGGAGATGGGTGAGGCCCATGCGGCGTGCTGCGAAGAGGGGCCCCGTTGAATGTTGCGCCCTTAGGCCGCGACAGACAGTAGGAAGGGAGCACCTTTGCTCCTGCCGAGGCACCGCCTGACCCGCGCCGACTGGAAGAATCGCTTGCCTGGTCACAGAGTGCGGAACAGCGGTACTTGGCGCCCCTCTTGCCCGCAGACCATGCAGCGGCCCTCGCCAGCCGGCCTCGGCATGGCCGCCCCAAGCCCGGCTCTCTAGCGGCCAACCGTCTCCTGGGCGGGGCTTGGCTCCAGACGCGGCGGCTACTCCGTCTGCAAATGCTATCTCAAAGCCGAATCGCGCTTGGCCGTGCAGGCTGCCAAAAGGCGGGGACTCAGAGTTCCCGCGGTGGTTGCAGCTTCTGGCGTGCTGTTTGCAGAGTCTTGCCTGGAAGAGCGCGTGGCTTTGCACCATTTGCATCAGACGGGGCTGAATCTGAATTGGGCTTGTGTCAGACACTTGGCAACTGGCATATAAGTATTTTCCGGCGTATAAGACGAAAAATCTTGAAAATCTTCTCAAAAGTCAGGGGTCGTCTTATACGCCGGAAAATACGGTACATAGGTCTGGTGCCACAACAGAAAAGGCTCTCTACTTGGGTCCTGCCAGCCGACATTTTTTTAGCTGACTGAATCTAAAGCATAGCCCCTCCAGACCAGAAGGGATGGGTAAATTCAATTATTTTACTGTAAAAAGGTAAAGGTTTCCACTTTCCAGTCATTTCTGACTCTAGGTGGTTGGTGTTCATCTCTGTTTCTTAGCCAAGGGAGCCAGACATTTCCATGGTCATGTGGCCAGCATGACTATATGCCAAGGCATATGAATGCTGTTACCTTCCCATTTGCATGCTTTCGAACTGCTAGGTGGGGAAGAGCTGTGACAAGTAAGAGGAGATCACCCCGTTGCGCGGCGCTCAGGTTTCATACTCAGGCTGTCAGCTTTCCAGATGAAAAGCTCAGCATCTTTAACCACTGAGCCATCACACCCTCTTATTTTACTGTAGCTGCCTTGAATACCTGATGATATATAAAATATTTGTTTATTTGTATCCTTTCTTCATTTGTTAGATTTCTGTCCATATTTCCTCTACTGTCAAAATTGCACTTCCTCTATCAATTTTTCTCCTCAAAAATAATCTGAGAGTACCTGGCCCAAAGTAATAGTAGTAGTAGTAGTAGTAGTAATAGTAATAGTAAAAGTTGGAAGGGAGCTTAGAGGTCATCTAGTCCAACCCCCTGCTCAGGCAGGAAACCCTATACCATTTCAGACAAATGGCTGTCCAGTCTCTTCTTAAAAACTTCCAGTGTTGGAGCATTCACCGCTTCTGGAGGTAGGTTGTTCCACTGGTTAATTGTTCTGTCAGGAAGTTTCTCCTTAGTTCTAGGTTGCTTCTCTCCTTAATTAGTTTCCATCCGTTGCTTCTTGTCCTGCCTTTGGGCACTTTGGAGAATAGCTTGACTCCCTCTTCTTTGTGGCAGCCCCTGAGATATTGGGACACTGTTATCATGTCCCCTCTCGCTCTACTACCCTGGCATCTCTCACTTTTTGTAATTACTTTAAGAAGACAATATGGATTTTAATCCTGTGAGAGCACTTAAACCAAAGATGGCTTATCATATTGGAAATAAATAGAAACCTGCCACTCAGAGTTTCCTATTTCCCTGTTTTCTGTCAAGCTAAGAAGTCTGTGGCTTCATTTTTGGCTAACTTGCAGATATTTACATCTTTATATTTGCTTGGAGGCTTTTTCTCAGCTCTTTAAATTGCATTGCTTTTTAAGTGTACAAAGAATAATACTCCATCAAACCATGAAATCTCTTAGGAAAACTTTTAATCCTCTTTTTCCTGTTTTCATTTAAATTGACCACTTAAATTGTTGTTCATAGTCACTGCATTACTTTAGTTGACCCTCTTCGTATAGCTTTTTTACATATGTGATAATGAATTTTGTTTTCATTTAAAACAATCTAGTTGAGATTCATCGCGTTATATTTCCCCCAGGGTTACTGAAAGAACACAAGTTACAGCAGTTAAATTTAGCTCTTTGGAGGCAGATATCTATCAATGGATACTGATCCATTGGCTATTGCAAAATAACTGCCTCCCAGCTGATGACATCTAAATGTACCGAAATACAATTCCTGCAATCCCCAACCTAAAATTATTTGCAAAATCCCTATTTCCTTGGAACACTGTAAGTTGTAGCTCAGCACACCAGGTTCTTAAAGAATGACAAATAAAAATTCTGATATTTACCAACTGAAATTCTGAATAAATAAGCTTATTTATAATAAATAAGTTTCATGTTAATAAATAATTCCATTACCTACACATTTATTTAATGTTTTCTGTACATTTTATCTGTATGTCTTTGGGTTTTAAATACTTTGATGAATGGCCTAGGGTCTTTTGAAAATGTGCACTGTTTTTTGACTGTAATATGCATTTGTGCCTACAACAGAATTTCCCTGTTTAGTTTTACTGAAATTCATTTCAGAACTGTTAAAATATATAATTCCATTACACTTCCCCAATAGATGGCACTGGTGGAATAAAATTACACCATAACTCAATTAAGATTCTAGCTTAAACACATTCAGAATAGTAGTAAAATATATTTTTCATGTTCTAAATATTTTTAATATTTTGCGTTTTAATATTGTGTTTTAATATTATTTTTCATTAAATATTGCAAATAAACTAATCAAAAAGTGTGGGCTATATTTAGAATTTGTGTGTAGTGATTTGCTATCCAACCATTGGAATAGTGATCATTTAATAATAGGAAATGTAGAATTTGCTTCATTGGAGGAGCATGTTTGAGCTACAGTATATCATTACTAATTTAATTTAGAATGGCAAAAATGTCCCCTACTTAGCAGCATTTTATATTGAAGTTTAACAAACCACTGTACCAATTAAATAAAAGATATAAAACTTCCCCAGTTTTAAGAAGTCTTGTATTAAATGACAACTGTTAAGTTGATATATATCTACATGTATCACATTTTTTTTTATTTCCAGTGGTCTTTCTAAGGGAGTCTCTATCATCTCTTTGTGCTACCAACTCTTGAGGTTAATAAATATAGAGAATTGTCCATCTCTGCTTGATCTCTGTTTTTCAGATTAGACTTGGAAGGGACCTTGGACATCTTTTAGTTTTAACTTCCTGCTCAGGCAGAAACTGTATACCATTTCAGACAAATGGTTGGTTGTCCAATCTCTTCTTGAAAACCTCCAGTGTTGGAGTACCCACAGCTTCTGGATATAAGTCGTTCCACTGATTAATTGTTCTGTCAGGAAATTCCTCCTCAGTTCTAAGTTGGATCTTTCCTTGATTAGTTTCCATTCATTGCTTCTTGTCCTGCCTTCAGATGCTTTGGAGAATAGCTTGACTCCTTCTTCCCTATGGCAGCCCCTTAGATATTGGAAGACTGCTATCATGTCACTCCTAGTCCTTTTTTTCATTAAACTAGACACATACATAAACAATTTCCACATCTGTTCTTCAGTCACAAAATTGCTTATATCTTGCTTTTACTCTTTTTTTTACTTTTTCCTCAGTTTTCATCTTCTTTGGGGGTGAGGCTTGAATTTATTTTTAACCTGGCTATTTTATCAAATTAACAAATGCCAGCCACACACTAATTTGATTTTCAACCAATTGTTCCTCAGTGGTTAGTACTTTATTTGTCATGGTTTGAGATGTATTCCAGAATATTTTCATGACAAATTTTACTAGATTACCTGGAATTTGAGAATCATGCAGTAAGTTTTGAAGTTATATAGAAACAGTTTACCAGCAGCAAAACAGATATCTATGAAGGGTTTCGTGGCACCCAAGCAGGAAAGACTACATGACAATCCTGATAATCATGAATTTTGGTGTTTTTGGTTTTGGTGGGTTTTTGGTTTTGTTTCGTTTTTTGATTGGCAACTTGTTAAGCAATGTGGTTGCTAAGTGAAAGCACTGCAGTGCTTATGATCTTACTTCAGCTTTGCTTTACTTTTCAGACCTGTGAAGGTCATAAGTATAATATTGATCACAGTTACTTTTTCATCTCTTTCACATCACATTCTTTTAACAAAAATCAATGGAAACAAGGCTACATTCTGGATTTGACCTTCATCAATAATAGTTCTTCATCACCAAACAGCAAGATATTCTTAGATTCAGTTGACACCCCTAACATCATTCTATTGCTGTTTATGCCACAATGACATTAAAGATAATACCTTCTTGATATTGGTTCAGTTTCAAGAAAAGGCAGATTTTCATGGATCATCTTGGCAGAGTTCCGGATGGACATAAAAATAAATCCAGAGAACTATGAAATTGTTGTAAAACCTGTAAAGGTTCTACCTGGAGAACTTATGAAAATCTGGTATATTTTAAAAGATCCTGGATTATATACTTCGTTAGGACTACATTTAGACATTGAGAAATACCTATGCTCACAACACAGCGAATTCTATGGTTCTTCCTTTGCCATGTATGGTGCAAAATATGCATACAGGTAGTCTTCAATTTATGGCCATAATGAAGTCTTCCTATTATAGTCATAAGTTATGATAACCTTAAAGTGGGTCACCTACATGACCAACCTGAATTTACAATCTCTTTTTTGCAGTGGTCATCAAATGAATGCTGCAGTTGTAAAGCAAACGCCTTGTTCACTATGGGCCATTTTCCCCCCCAAAAATAGAAGTAAATGCTAGTTTTCAGTAAAAATGTTGCAAAACACAGTCACATGACTGCTGGACATTGCAAACAGTCATAAATATGGGCTGGTTATTAAGCACTGAACATATTATTTGAGTATGGAGAGTGGGGTGGCCATCAGAACTTTGGAACTGGGTTGTAAGTATCCATGGTGGTTCTGTCCTAATTTTGAACATTCACTAAGTAACTAATGGTAAGTTTAGGATTACCCGTATCAAGTTTGAGAATTCTACTCATATAAGAAAAACTGACCAGTTCTTGAACAACAGCTGCAGAATGTAATTTACCATTGTGTCAGTTTTGTAATCTGGATATCCCTGCTTTCTGCAAGTTCTATTCTAAATTTGAGATTGATTTAAGATAGCAATTCTGTCTTGTTTCAGCCTCCAATACAGCAATTTTTCGTTTTAGCAGAAAAAAAATTACCCCAGTTAGCAGAAAGGGAAAGGTTTGAAGGAATCTGCTTGTTTCTGCTTGAAACCAAAGATACTCTATCTGAGAAATAGGTGTCAATCTGGTGAATGTCAAGAAACATGCTGCACTTGCATACATTGGCATTATTGAGGATGGGGAAAATGCTTCACCAAATAATCCCATTACTTTGATTTCTGCAAAGCCAGCAAAGCAATACAAATTGATGATCTTTTTCCAAGCAAACCTACTGATAGGGAAGTAGGAAACAAGGGGATAAAATAAATTAACCTGCCCAATATTAAGGTAGATCTCCTTCATTCCTCAAGGGGTATAAAGGTAAAGGTTCCCCCGCACATGCGTGCTAGTCATTTCCAACTCTAGGGGCCTGTGCTCATCTCTGTTTCAAAGCCGAAGAGCCAGCGCTTGTCTGAGGATGTCTCCGTGGTCATTTGGCCGGCATGACTAGACGCCAAAGGCGCACGGAACGCTGTTACCTTCCCACTGTAGTGGTCCCTATTTTTCTACTTGCATTTCTACGTGCTTTCAAACTGCTAGGTTGGCAGAAGCTGGGACAAGTAACAGGCGCTCACTCTGTTACGCGGCACTCGGGATTCAACCCGCTAAACTGCCGACCTTCTGTTCGACAAGCTCAGCGTCCTAACCCACTGAGCCACCGCGTTCCTCAAGGGGTAGCATCTGTGATTGATCTCTCAGACTAATATTGTACAACTCAGTGTAGTACATCCATGTGGTAGGGTGGAACTTTAAAAAAATCATATCCAGATTTGATAGTCACCTATTTAAGGAAACTTGGTGAACCATAGGTATGGAATTTAATGGCTTTGCTTCATATGTCTAAATGTTTCAGCTAATATTAAGGACTATGCTACCAAATATTGTTTCTGTTGTTTATTGCTACAGGATACAAATTGATGTGGTTGAACTTTTCCAAAGTTGTGATGGAAATAGTTACAGATGATAAATAGTTATGGACTATTGCTTATCAATGTGTACTTTCTTCCAGAGAAACTACAAGCTCCTACAAAATAAATAAATCTCACTATGGAAAAAATATATTATTTATTTTGAAATTATATTCTCAGAGTCTGAGCATATATTGTGTGCAAGAAATTTAATGCTAGAATGGAAGTGAATGATTCTGCCTTATTTGGAACCTTCTTTCACAATCCATCTGATCTAGCCTGCCAAACTCATTACATCCCTGCCAAATGCATTATATGTGACTGTGCTGGCTTGTGTTTAGTCCAGTCGGTGAGTCAGTTGGATATTTTTGTCCTTCATAGTAATTAATTACTTTAATGTGTCATTCATTATGGGTGGGCTAAAGAGCCACTGTTATGGACTATATAATTTTCTCTCAAAGCCTACTTAATCTGATTGGTGGGTGACTAATCCCACTGTGACTACATTTTAATGGTGTTATCACTGAAATCTTTTGCCAAAAATTTAAAACAAGCTATGTTTTAACCAGATTTCTCAGGAGCAAAGAGGCTGTTTAATACAAAATCATCCCCTGGAATGAGCAAGCAGATTTTGGATCCTCTGGTTTCAAAAAATATTCTACATATATTGTGGTTTTGTATTGTGATACTGTCTGCTAAACCCAGTCCCTCTGGTTATGGAACAAATCAAAAGCTAGCATAATTATTATAGATATCTTTTCCTAAAATTAATTTAAGTAGAATTCAGTGGGATTAGCTCTTATGTAGATATGTTTAGGACTTCTCCTTTCATTAAATTTTTGTTTTATGCACAGTGGTACCAATAAGTCTTTATTCTATACACATCAAAAATTCAATTAAATTAATTTCATCTTTTGCATGAAACCTAAAGCAGGAATCACTCCAGGCCAGGGATAGCCATTTTGTAAATATACAACTCCTGTATTCAGCTTCAGTATCAGAAGGTATTATGCCAAATATCTATTAATTTAGAAAGTTGGGGGTTTAAACTAAGCCTATAAAAGTCTGTTACATTTTCTCACTACTATGAGTCAGCAATCAGCTGTTGTGGCTTCATTTTTGTAAAGTAGTTGAGCCATGACAAGTTTTGCTGAAGAATCAAGCGAAGCCATGAAGAGTCAAGAGTTTGTGATATACTATTGAATCTGACAGTTGTACAATGCACAATTCAATCTGTGATTGCAAGGGAATAGATATTTAGAAGAAGACAACTTCTGACGTTATTTAATGCCTTAAAATTATATGTATTAGTAGATCAGCTCATCAGAAAATTTGCAAGCATAAAGGCTGATGCAGTTCTGCATGTTTTCCTCTGAGATTAGTATATAATTAAGGGTTTTCAATTTTTTACCGATTGCAGAACCTGTCACTTAAAAAAAAATACTGGAACCCCCAATCAAGAGGCAAAGTACTAGTGATAAAAAAATGGTAATAAAACAACAAAACATTACAAAAACTTGTACCGTAGTTTCCGGCGTATAAGACGACTTTAACCCATGAAAATCTTCTCAAAAGTCAGGGGTCGTCTTATACGCCGGGTGCTGAAACTTTAGGGACAGGGCTGGCTGGAAAACCTGGAGCGGATCTCCCATTTAGTCTGCGCAGGGAAAGTGGGACCAATTGGAGAAGAAGCTGCAGTCTGTGATTTTTTACAGGCTGGGGTCTGGGCGTCTTTCCTTCTAAAGTTGAAGAGCAGCTGTAGTCTATCCCAACTTGAAAGGCAGGTGGGGAATGCAGCAGTCAGAGCAGCTGCTTAGCTCTAAGGACACATTTGACTCAGGAACTGGGCAGGCTGACTGGAAAACCTGGAGCGGATCTCCCATTTGGTCTTTTTTTTTAAATCCCATTTATATCCCGCCCTTCTCCGAAGACTCAGGGCGGCTTACAATTTAAAGCACAAATCAATGTGCTTAGCAATAGCCTTCACTTTATGTATATGCCTGCTTATTAGAGCTTTCACACCCCCACCCCCACAAGCAGCATTATTACAAAGTCAGCTTATTGCTCCCAACAATCTGAGTCCTCATTTTACCTACCTCGGAAGGATGGAAGGCTGAGTCAACCTTGAGCCTGGTGGGATGCGAACCTGCACTAATTGCAGGCAGCTGGTGTTACTCAAGGCTCTGCGCAGGGAAAGCTTTAGAGTGAATTAGGAAAAGTGAAAAAGTGAATTAGGAAAATAGGAAACGGTTGCTGGAATTGGGTATGTGTAGTTTAACGAAGAGAAGGGTGAGGGGTGACATGATAGCAGTGATCCAATATCTCAGGGGCTGCCACAAAGAAGAGGGAGCCAAGCTATTCTCCAAAGCACCTGAAAGCAGGACAAGAAGCAATGGATGGAAACTAGTCAAGGAGAGAAGCAACCTGGAACTAAGGAGAAACTTCCTGACAGTGAGGAGAATTAACCAGGGAAACAACCTGCCTCCAGAAGCAGTGAATGCTCCAACACTGGAAGTTTTTAAGAAGAGACTGGATAGCCATTTGTCTGAAATGGTATAGGATTTCCTGCCTTAGCAGGGGGTTGGACTAGATGACCTCCAAGGTCTCCTCCAAATTATTATTATTATTATTATTATTATTATTATTATTATTATTATTATTATTATTTAATCCACTTGCACTGTTTTATGTTTACATGTTTGATGACAAACAGCCTTATGTTTATAAGTGACAGTTTTCCTACTAAGTACCTGCATGTCATAAGCATTTGAATTAAAATTACCATATTAAAATCAAATCTGATGTTTTTTAATTTTTATTTGGTGTGCGTTGGAAGAGGGGTAGTCTTATACGGTGAGTATAGCCCAAACCCTATAATTTAACAGGAAATGTAGGGGGTCGTCTTATACGCCCAGTCGTCTTCTACGCCGGAAAATACGGTGATTTGTATATGCAAATGAATATACTAAGCCTATTTGAATTTCACGAAAATGTGTGAAAATGGATCTCCCAATTAAAGTGTTGGTATTTATTTCACATTTTCTGTTTTCACTTGGGTCTATGCGGTCTGCAACTTTACATATTTGTAGCCAAAGAGCTATATCTGAAATTGCATTGCACTTATGTCAGAAGCACTGAGGCGCTTCCGGGTTGAAAGGACATCACTGTTGCCCAGGAGGTGCCCAGTTGTGGGCTCCCTTCATATCCCTAACAGGAGCTGGCATGACTGATGGGAGTTTACTTCATCCCACGGCAGCACTCAGGTCTCGAATGTTGACTTGCTATGTCAATCCAGTGCTCTAACCACTCAAGCTGCCATGGTCCTATATCTGGAATGTTCACATTACATAAACATATATTAGGCCTAATCAAAAGACAAAATAAAAATGATATGCCTGTACTGAAAGCTGTATATTTCAGATGGGTATTACAGTTTAATATTGTGGAGCTGAAAAATTGTGCAGGAATATTACAATTTGGGATGTCAATTAGAATTAATCCCTTATTGGGGAATGTGGATGTCCTGGATTGTATAAACGACATGCAGTGTAATCATATAGACACAAATAATGGATTAACATAGTGAAATTAAATTGGATTGTTTTCCATTGTGAATGCCTGGCTGAAGCCTCTTAAGAATCCATCTTCTGCTGCCTTCCTCCCTGCCCAGACAAATGTAATTTTCATGTATGTTTACTCCAGAGAAAATCCTACTCTGAAGTGCAAATTTGCAGTGTAGCTGAACAGTGCAGTCCTACATGTTTTTATTAAATCCCATACAGCTGGATGGAGTTTAGCCTTACCCTTTATTTATTTATATTTCTCTCGTTTTAATTGTTGAGTCACCCTGAATCTTTGAGAGTCAGGTGGCATAGAAGTTTATTCACTCATTCAATCAATCTGCCAGTAATAAGGTGTGCACAGAAGATCCCCTTGATTATTAAGCAGACTTCTTGGGGGATACATACGTATGTATACATGCGTCCTGTCTGCAGTATGGTAGGTGAAGAGGAAAGGAAGAGCTCAGCACAATTGCTCTTGTGGAGTTAAAATTGTTAGAATTTGTGGCAGGCAAGGAATTGGGTTTTGTGCATGCACATAGCAAGGGAAAAGCAGCTAGTCACTTCCTGTGTGGACACTGGTGAGGGGAAGAGCAGCAGAGAGAGAAGAGTGTGGTTTAGGTCAGAGAATGTTTTTCCCTAATGCGGAAGTTTTTTTTTTCTCCCTTAGTCCTGCAGAACCCATTCAAAGCCTCACAGAATCCATCCCCCCTTTAATACTTTTTTAGTGCTTTCTTTTCCTCTTATTTATTTATTACATTTATATGTTTGCCTATTTGCAAAGGACTCTGGATGGCTATCAATTCTAAGAGTTTCTTCCCCCCACCCTCTAAAACGGTTTCTTCTAAATTCTGTGGTGAAAGCTCTTCTCTCTGGAAAGTGCAAAAAGCTGAAATGTGTAAAGCTATCATTAAACAGAGTGTGTAAATGATCTACTAGTTTTAGGTTGTTTACCAATATAATTTTGGCAGCTTTAATAAATATTCTCTAAAACAGGGATGGGGTTACTAGGTGGTAGAACCATGTAACCTTTCTCATTTATGTTAGCTGCTGTAGGCTGGCTTTGACAGGAGTATGCAGTATCCACGTTTAATGAATAAATACACTGATGAATAAATATACATTGTTTTATCAAAAATTCCCCACAGCATGGGAGAGATGTTGCTGCAAATAGCATTTTCTTACTACAGCAACATTTTTGAGATTTTCATTTAAAGTTAGGGAGAATATGTAGCATTTAATTTTAAGTAGAGAGAAGATTAATCACTCATCCTTTGTGTGCTGATTCTGATCCTTTTCTGTAGTTATTGTTCTAAAAATCAGGACAGTGTGTTGTTTGACCTTGTAATGTATAAACGTTTAAATCGGAGATAAATGATAGAGCTGTGATACAACTTTGTGGATCAGGTAATGTATCACAATGGTTGAATGCGTGTTTTTTTATCACTTTCACTTTTACAGTATATATAGTAAATAAATTTCTTACTTATTCTTGTACCATTTTGTTATAGTATCTCTGGAATTCCTTTCCAGTTGTTCTTTAATGTAATAATCCAGTTCCAGTAATGGCTTCCCCTCCAAGTATGGTTGCCTGAATTAGAGGATTTGCTCCCAATCTTCCAGTTAGGTCAACCAAAAAAATTAAGATATGATAGGGGGTCAGTAGAAGAAATTCATATCAAAACAACTACTCACCATGTCATTATGACAACTGGCTGTAACAAATGTGTTTCTGTTTTAACTTATGACAATTATTTGCTTAAAGTAATTTAATCTGACAGTAGCAGGATGTTGAAAGACTTTTGAAGATGTCATAAAAGCGACCTTTCTGCCATGTGCAGTGAAAAGCCATTTTTAACAAGAAATCTCAGAAACAGTACAACTTCTTTTGTACTTTGTTAATTAGTTATTGATTTGAAACAATGCACTAAAAAAAAGTTAGATTAGCCAGACACCAACAAGGTCACAGTATGACATTGTAATCATGATAATCTTAGAGTAGGCACATTTTTTAATCTATGAACTCTTTTATTTTTCTATATATTGTTACGAGACTTACCTTAATATTGGCATAGTATGCAATCTAGTTTCCTCCTCGTAAATAACAAGTTTATAATTTACAAAATGTCATGTCATCTTAAAGATTTACTGGATTTCATTCATGATATTATGGTTCTTTTGCTACTCTTTTCTATTTACTCTGTTATGTTTGCAAGTAATAATGACATAACTGTAAATTATGGAGCTATATAAAATCCAAATGTATAAGCCTTTAATTAAATTATTAGCAAAAAATTGTATGACTGATTTTTAAGGACTTTGTACTGCAATTCCATTTATTCTTATAAGAAAGGAAAAGCTGCATATGTAATAGTAGGCTCTTTTTTCCTTATAGAAATTCACAAAATAAAGCCATACCACTGTTGGAATTCTGGATCCAGTTCCATTTTTAGTAGTATATAATAAACAGAAGCAAAAATAGTAAGATAACATTCTCCAATTTTCTGCTCCCCAGATAGGTTGTGGCAAATGTTATCAACCAATGTACCTATTGACCAAGCTGTATGGGATTTCTAGAAGTTGACATCCCAATACATTTAGTGGAAGTAATATTGATCATTCTTTCCATTATGCTTAATAGAAAACATTCAAAAGTAGAGATAAAATATATTACAGTCCAAGACTGTAAATTCAGTGTAGTACTACCTTTCTGCTGTGGAAGAATAACCATTTTTGTCAAACCCCATGCTAATTGGATCTAGAATTTTTCATTTATATTTTTTCATATGTAATGTTGACATTTTTGAATCTGAATGAAATACTACAATTTACGTGGGGCTGTCTTTGAAGTGCATCTGTCAGCTACAGTCAGGATAGAACGCAGCACATAAGCAGTCATGTGTGCTCCTCAATCATCATGTTACATCTCTGCTTTGCAAGCTGTACTTATTATCAGTATGCTTCTAGATTCAGCTCAATGTGCTTTTTTTTAATTTATAAAGCCCTTCATGATAGGGCAGGGCTTTTCAACCTTTTCACACATTGTACCACTTTTAGGATATGGCAACATCCAAGTACCACCAGTCGCCTAGCAAGGTGTCAAAAACTTGATGACCAAAAAAAAAAGGAAAAAAGTGATGAAGTACAGGTAGTCCTCGACTTACAACAGTTTGCTTAGTGACTGTTCGACGTTACAATGGCACTGGAAAAAGTGCCCCCCAAGCCACAAGACACCCTCTTCCTCCTGTCCGAGGTTTTCATTGTTGTGAGCATTTCTGTTGAGGATTGGCAGCCGGGATGGGGTGGGGGGTGTTTGGTTTTTATTTCCCCCCCGCTCTGCTAGGTGGTTGCAGCAGGTTTTGGTTACTTCACATGACCCTGGGACACTGTGACCATCATAAATATGAATCAGTTGCCAAGCATCTGAATGTAAATCACAAGACCCTGGGGATGCTGCAACATTCCAGCTGATCGGTGCTTCTTCTGGACTCAGAAGCTCCAGGATCAGTGCTGAGCTCTAGCTGGATCCTGGCACTTCCACTGAGCACTGACAGCCCCGAAGAAGCACCGATCAACTGGAAAGCAGCACTGATCCTGGTGCTTCCACTGAGCCCTGACAGCCCTGCAGCTCCAGCCATCTCTCGCTCAGGCTTGTGAGGTGCTGCCACCCGTTCAGCTCATTCCTCTCCCCCGCTACCACTTTTCTAGGATGGTCACGTTCCACCTGCCAGGTGCCAATGTACCACAGGTGGTACCCGTACCACTGGTTGAAAAGCCCTGTGATAGGGGACCTAGTTATTTGAGGGACTGCCTCTCCACAGTTATGTCTACCCTTCCCATTTGGTCTGGCAGAAGAGGATCCATCTATTAAGGATTATCCTTTGGTTGAACCCGGGATGGGAGCCTTTTCTGTTCTGGAGCCTGCTGTTTAGAATAACATTCCCCAGATTAGATTGGGCCCAAGCATGTTGGCTTTTCACAAGAATTAAAGGCATGGTTTTGTAACTAGGTCTGGAGGTTAGAAGTTTTGGCTAACAATCAGCTTGTTTTTACCTTGACTGTGGTTTATATGCATGTTGCCATTTCCTGGTTTTATTTTTTTATGCTATTTTTAAACTATTGCCCATTACCCAGTCATGAACTTGAGGTGGGTATCCATATCAATTGCATGAATGAATAATATTCATCCAAAATCATACTAATTTATTTAGGAGGATTGAATGAAAAGTAATGCTTCTGGTGTTATAATTCACAAACCACTAACTGCTATGATCTATTCTTTAATAACTGTTTTTTTTTTTCAATTTAGTTGGCAGCAACTTGCTGTGAGAAGTACAGTTGTTTGTGAAATGAAATCCTGCTGTGAGTTTTCATCAGCAATTCACTATGATTGGGTTTTGACAGCTGAAGGAATCTCCAACTGAAATTCACCACTAAATGGAAGTGGTTTATAGTGATGATTGTATTGATGTCAGCACTGTGTGTTGCTGGACCAAAAAAAAACCCATAAAAATGGTGAACTGGGAAGTGCTCATTTGTGTAATCAAAAGTAATAAAGAGTAACAGAGATCATACTGACAAAAATATGCAAGAAGTGTTACCAAGGCAAAGGGAAGGGCTAAAACATTTTTAAGCTCTGGAGAACAAGATAACATTTGGAAGCAGCTCAGGCAAATACCTCCTGATTAACTGGGAGGTGAATAGGGAAGGAATATAGCCCAATCAGAATTGTAAGATTCTGTTACTTTAGAAAATCTCAATAAAGCTAGCCTTCTTTTGGTGTTGATTTCCTGCTCTGGTCTACTTATTGGAGCTAACGAGCAAAATGGATGAGTCAGTACAGTAACTCATGAGTTTTACATGAGAAAGGCTGTTGGCAAAGGGAAATAGCTGTCAAGCTTGGCATTTCACAGGAATGTATGGGTCACATTGACATTCTTCAATATTGGATGAGCTGCTCACATACTAACATTAACTGAAGTTGGATCTCACTATCTTACCCCATTTAACATACATACTTGGTACAATGCTACATCCACCTTTATTCAAAATTGAAGGAATATCTTTCTGGCATCTGTTTGACTCGAATAAAGAAAGGGAAAGGAGTGTTCAATCTGATTAAGTAAACAAAGTGTGGAGTTCTTTTGTGGCAACTTTAAGAAGTTTTTTCATTGTTGGCAAAAATATATAATTATGCTATTCATTTATTTTAAAATCTCTATATAAACTAGAGTTATGAGGTTGGAAACATTACTTTTCATTCAACTCTTGTCTATTAAACCAAAGAAGGATGATAATGGGATACGTTCATAGCATTATAAACGCTATGCTTTATCTTCCAACATAATGAGTTTGACAGCCAAACATTCTTCGGCATTCTCTGAGATATCAAATAAGCATGGATTTTTGTTGTTATGAATTAATCTTATTTTATGATAAGAAACATACTCAATATTTTTTGAGATTCTTAACTACTAATTTGTTAATCTGGAGTATTCCAACTCTATTCTACAAAAATCTTTTTAATAACTTCTTAATCCTGAAGTATCTTAAAAGTATTAACAGGAATCTAAGTACTTATATCGATTTCAAAATGATATTAATTTTTACAATACTTTCTCAGTAAGCTCATTTTATCCCAAGATTTTTATTGGGATCATTACTCAAAAATATTTAAATCGCCAAATGAGGTCCCTATTTTTGCCATGTAGGAACTATGTGAGATTGATACAATAAAATGAGTACCTTAGTAGCTTTTGACCATTGTACAACTTCAATACATATTTACAGTATATAGAACATTCCTATTATCACTGACATAATATATATTCAGCATAAAATATAACAATTTATGTTTAACTCCAACGACATTTATAGCCAGATTGCTTGACAAGATAGGCCAATAGCTCAATGTCAAATTAAAGAAGAGATTATTTTAATAAGTCCTATAAAAGAGTTTTGATAAATGAAGAAATGATTCTATTTTGTATTTAACCTGGATTAGAATAGTGTATTTATTGAAATTATTTTTTTTAAATACATATTTTTTAAAACATGATCCAGAACATTTGAACTGTACTCATATAGAAGACTCTTTGTTAATCCAAAGAAATCATTATAGTCCAAAATGGAAAAATAATTACCTCTTTCACATTTAATCTAAAAAAAAACTACTTCCCAGATAAATGCAGAATACTGTATGATGTCATTTGTAGATCTTAAAAATATAATCCCAATAGGACTTGGTTTCTGAAATAAATGGAATGAAAACCTCATATACAGTTTCAAATTACAACTTCTGTCCTGCACTGACTTGTTTTCTCCAGGAGAACTGATCTCGCTCAGCGCTGAGAGTAATGTTTAGAAAGAGTAAATTATTTCTATGAAGCAGAAATAAGTAGGTCACTTCGTTATCTGCTGTACACTCTACGAACATCTGTGGTACATTTATACTAAAGTTTCAAAGCGGGTAATTCTATTTTCATGTGAATCAATCACCAACGTGTTTAAAGTTTCCATTTTGTGATCCAGAGAATCAGTCCTCCACAACAATTTTTAATCTGTGTTCATTTATTCATTATAAATGATTGTATCACAAGTGAGATCTTTTAAACAATAAGCAACTTTATATTATTTCATTTCTGTGTGACTATTTTTTTCTTATGGATAAGGAATAACTTTAGATTTAGGCCGTTCTTCTGCTTAAATCTAAGTCTAAGAAACTGATCACTCCTTGAAGAAAAGGGAGATAATTTCTGCTTTCTCCATTTTATGAAATGTGGATCCATATTTTTTTCAATTCAGAGCAGCAATTTAAATAAGGGCAAAAGAAGCTACCTCTTATCAATTAAGCAATTTTTAAAAAATCAAAAGATTAGTAGATAGCTTCTTAAACTTGCACAGAACCGGTGTTATAAATCAGAATGTTGCCATCCCATGTTAGAAGTCTTGTTACTATTTTTTCCTCAGTTAAAAATTGTATTGGATTTTTTTAGCTGTTATGAATGGGTTAACATATAATTGTATTTACTTCTCTTAGTATAATTATGATGTTGAATTTAGAATTACTGTTAAGTGCCTTGAACTGTCAGGAATGTGGGATATAATTTGCTAAATAGTTAATAAACCTATTTGGCTTGTGATCAGCTTGCTGTCATGTTAATCAGCACATAAATTTAAGTAATTTGGGAAGGCATTTTGTGAGTACTCAAGCCAACAGAACTTTAAGCAGGATTTGATTGAAGACCAAGTGTTCTGAACAGTGGGTTCTCCAAGTGTAAAATAATCTCCCAAGGGCTGCATGTGACCTTAAGGTGTAAGAAGGAAACTGTTTCATTAATTCATAAATAGTAATTCAGAAAACCTAGTTTTAATCTGCCTAATACTTCTTGTGTATGTATATGTGTTATTTTTGTGTAGCAAAAAAGATCATTGTAGCATCATTTGGGGGGAAACCAAAAAATTTAGTAGAAGAAAATATTCAATTCTATCTCAACTTCCTATTTTAATAATATGACCTGTAATTTTGGAAATACGTTTGGATAGGAATATATTAAACACATGGATTAATGTATTACTGAATTATCAGGGAAAATATAATGTTATCTAAGCATTCTTTAAGGAGAAATTCTCTGTGATTATTAGGAGTCGGAAATGATTTGATGAAACATAGATATCTGAAAACATAGATATCTGAAAATTAGTGAAGTAAATTAATTTTTATAAAGAATTATAAAGTATGTGTTTCTACATTCATTCCTTTGTGTTTGCTTATTTATCTCCCAATTATTTTCTCTCTTACCTGTTCTCAGAGAAATGCAGAATTCATGTATTACTGATTTAAATATGTTTACAAACCATAATGTACCCTAACAGCTGGCAATGATTATGATTGTGTAACTTCTTTGTGGATATTTATGTTTGTTTTTCCCTTTGTTGCATCAACAAATCCCATCTGGACCTTAGTACCTGAACAACTGCATAGAATCCTATAGTATGATTAAGGAAAATAATCTAAGAATTGTAGCCTAGTTAAAAAGCAAACACATTTCTGAGTAGTTGTAAATTTCATTAACATTTATCCACAGAACAGTAACTGTTTAATAAAGTACATTTTAAAAACTTGAAATATCAGCAGCCCCTAACTTAGAGTAATTTCAAATAACTGATTTTGGGGATATTTGTTATGTTTTATTTTGTTTTCTTACATAATTATATATAATGTGTTTAATGTTACTTTAATCATTTAAAAAAGGATCTGTTTAAGAAAACTAATAGATTATATAATATACTTTTAATATTATGAATGATTCATTATATTTAGTTTAATAAAGCCTAATAGCAATTCATTTTTAAATGCTAGTCAGGATACATATAATAAGGAGCAAAAAGGATTATACTAGATTATTACATGTAATGGACCCAAACTTCAGTTTTGTTTCAAGAAGAAACACCCACGCCACCTATGCCACTCTGCACCACCACTGCCTGTATTCTTCTGCCCCTTGCAACTCCCAGCTTACCTTTATTGTCTTCTTCCTCCTGCTGCTCACAAGGTATGCCTGACTTGACCATTCATGAGGGCTGCATGTGGCCAGCAACTGCCTTATGAAGGACTAGGTTAGGCATGCCACATCAGCAAAAGTGGCAGTGTGCCATATAGTGGAGTTGGCAGAGCACAGGGTGGTTGGGACAGCAGAGGGTGGGTCAGTAGAGTGCAGGGTCACCAAAAGAGCAGAAATAGGGGATAAGCAGGGGAGTTGAAGTGCACTTGGTGGTTGTAAATGTGGTCAGGCTACCAAGTTGCCAAATTTTGATCATACGATTATAGGAGCACTGCAGCCACTATAACCTTGAGGACCAGATGTAAGTGTCCTGCTTTAGATAACAATCACCACACTCAAACATGGTTGATATGGAGATTAGCAATTTTACTTTGAAGCTGAAGAGATTAAAAAGCAAACGAATAATGTAAATAAAACAAAACAGAAGCTTGCCTGAGAGGGTTTTTTTTTCTTTTTTTTGATAGGAGTGCACAGAAGAATACTCCAAATCTAATCCAGAATTCTGAGAGCCAGGTCAGGGTTGTCAAACAGTTCAGAGGTAGAGGTTTATCATATTTTTTCATTATTTAATTAAAATTTTCTTTTTCTTTAAATTCTTGATTTTTTTTCTTTTTACCTAGTCATATGAATTGACTTTGAGCTTTTCCATTTTGCTTTTATCTAACTATAAAACAAACATACCCCAGCAATCTCTTTTTATTTCTTTTCATTATCGTGTTCCCTTCATATGATCTCATACCTGAGCTACACTGAATTAAAGAATTTTTTTCTTTTGTAGCCTGGAATACATTTTGCTATGGATATCATCTACTGAACTTTACTGACAATTCTTTTCATGATGTAATCATTTGAGGTTTTCTATTGAAAGTTACAATTAGATAAATAGATTTACTAACCATTTATTTCTACTCTAAGCACTTTACTTAACATCTCTTACTTCAAGTGGCTGCCTTTATTTATATATCTAAACCTGGATTTTACTCATCTCTACCATGTACTTATCAGGCCATTCTTGTGTTCATTTTGTTCTGCATTGCCTTTGTACTAGCATATACTTTTTCCAACTTCCCAGGCTTTCTCCCCAATTGTGGTAATATGCTGTATCTGAACAGGCACTATAACCCTCTATTATGTTTATTCTACTCTGATTCTGTGTCAAACAGGAATGAAAAACACCAGCTTAATCAATAGTTTAATTACAATGATAGCAGACTAGAGTAATGATAATTAATACATTTATCACATGTCTAAATTTAAGGGACAATCCACAGCTTAAGATTTTCAATACATGTAACACAACAATTATTATAATAGTAAATTACATGAGTAAAACAAAACTTAGTTAAATGTTCAGTGTAGTTGGATGTTGACTGCAAAAATTTAAAGAATGAATTTATTTCTGAACACATGCAATGGTTAGGTATGAAATACGTATGTTAAGTATGGTTGTGAATTTATTTATTTATTTATTTTATTAAATTTATATACCGCCTTTCTCCCGAAGGACTCAGGGCAGTGAACAGGGCATATATAAATAGAAAATACAAAAATTAAAAGAGAATTAAACAATTGCCCAGATAAAAGCAGTAGCAGTATAAAAACCCATTAAAAACCCTGACGCCCCCCATCAGGCCAGGCCAGCTTGTTCAAATAAATGGGTCTTCAGACCGCGCCGGAAGGAGCGAAGGTCTGGTGCCGTCCGGAGCTCAACCGGCAGTTGGTTCCATAAAGCCAGAGCGCCCACAGAGAAGGCCCTCCCCCTGGGGGCCACCAGCCAACATTCTCTGACCGGAGGCACCCTGAGGAGGCCCTCTCTGTGGGAATGCACAGGGCGGAGGGAAGTTGATGCCGGCAGCAGGTGGTCTCCGAGGTACTCCGGACCCATGCCATGTAAGGACTTAAAGACCATAACCAAAACCTTGAATCTCACCCGGAAGACAACTGGTAACCAGTGCAGCTCGCGGAGCAAATGTGTAACATGGGAGTACCGGGAAACTCCCAAGACAACTCTCGCGGCCGCATTCTGTACCAGTTGGAGCCTCCGAGTGGTCTTCAAGGGGAGCCCCATGTGACGAAATGTGAGTGCTAATATATGAAAGTTCTAGCTATTACTAGGTGAAATTTTTACAGGCAAAGATGCAGATTTCAGTTCTTAAACTGAAATTTCTTTGTGACCAAATAAAAAAGGAAAACAGTCTCCAAAAGTCTCATATGTGATATATTTTGTTGATGCAGTGGAATAGAATTATATAATTTATTATATAGTCTATGAAGTAAACTTTCTGCAGAAATTCCCATCGCCCAGTATTTTTTCTGGTAATGTATTAAATATAAATATTCCAAATATCAGTGCCCAAATAGTGCACTTTGAATCCTCAGCTGTATATGCAAATATATCCATTTCAAACTTTCCTAGATTTAAAGTGTCTTGAGTTTTAAAGCCAAATATCAGCATCCTAAACTATGTAGAATGACCATAATGACGATGCTATTTCCTTAAATTCATTCATATGCATGACAATACTTTTGATATGCATCATATAGATGAACATGCAATAATGTATATTTACCAAATTCATCAATAATGATTATAAAAAGGCATGTCTACTCATGTTCAGTAGAAATTTAGGAACATAAAAACCACATAAGACTCTTGGTTAATTTATTATTTTTATTTATTTATTATAATTCATTTTAAAAAAACTTTTCAATGTGTTAATCCATCTACATTTCTTCTTTACTACCAGGTAATTTTTAAAACATTACCAAAATGCAGTGCTGCCAGTTTTTCATCCTTAAAATATTGTACGCTTAGTACAAGGAATAGTTTCCTTTTGAATACAGAGAGACAAAACTTATATGACAAAAGAATCAGCATTCTCCATGCCCCTTTGTCTCACACCGCCTCCTTCAGATCCGCCATGGTCATTCCATGTCATAGTGTCCAGCCTATGGGTACTAGGTCAGCTCCTTATCCTTTTTTTGCTGATCACGCCCAGCATGATTGACTTTTCAAGTGAGTCAGCTCACATGACATGGCCAAAGTACTGTATGATCACCTTGTTTGGCGATCTTGGCTTCAAGTGATATTTTTGATAAGGCTCAGTCTAACACTTTGTGATTTTTGCAGTCCATGGGACATTATGACTAGACGGAGATATTGTATCCTAAGAATTTTTTTTCTCCCTGCAGTTTCATACAAATGTTTCAATATAAACGGTGTGAAAACTGTAAAAAGAAATTAATAATAATAATAATAATAATAATAATAATAATAATAATAATAATAATAATAATAATAATAATAATATAAAAACAACAACAACAACAACAATAATAATAATAATAATAATAATAATAATAATAATAATAATAATAATAATAATAATTGGAAGGGACTCGGAGGTAATCTAGTCCAACCCCCTGCTCAGGCACGAAACCCTATACCATTTCAGACAAATGGTTGTCCAGTCTCTTCTTAAAAACTTCCAGTGTTGGAGCATTCACCGCTTCTGGAGGCAGGTGGTCCTACTGATTAATAGTTCTAACTGTCAGGAAATTTCTCCTTAGTTCTAGGTTGTTTCTCTCTTTGATTAGTTTCCATCCATTGCTTCTTGTCTTGTCTTCAGGTGCTTTGGAGAATAGCTTGACTCCTTCTTCCCTGTGGCAGGAAGATATTGGAACATGTCACCCCTCATCCTGAGATATTGGGACACTGCTATCGTGTCACCCCTCGTCCTTTTCTTCATTAAACTAGACATATCCAATTCCAGCAACCGTTCCTTATGTTTTAGCCTCCAGTCGCCTAATCATCTTTGTTGCTCTTCTCTGTACTCTTTCTAGAGTCTCAACATCTTTTTTACATTTTTGTGACCAAAACTGGATGCATTATTCCAAGTGTGGCCTTACCAAGGCATTGGAAAGTATTAATACTTCACTTGATCTTGATTCTATCCCTCTGTTAATGCAGCCTAGCACTGTGTTGGCTTTTTTGGCAGCTGCAGCACACTGCTGGGTCATATTTAAGTGATTGTCCACTAGGACTCCAAGATCCCTCTCACAGTTGCTACAATTGAGCAAGGTACCACCTATACTATACCTGTGCATTTGTTTTTTCTTGCCTAAATGTAGAACCTTACTTTTTCACCATTGAAATTCATTTTGTTAGATAACACCCAATGTTCAAGTCTGTCAAGGTCCTTCTGTATCTTAAGCCTATCTTCTGGAGTGTTGGCTATTCCTGCCAGTTTGGTATTGTCTGCAAATTTGATGAGTTCCCCATCTACTCCCTCATCCAAATCATTGATGAAGATGTTGAAGAGCACTGGGCCCAGAACAGAGCCCTGGGGCACCCCACTACACACTTCCCTCCATGTAGATGCAGTTCCATTGAGGACCACATGCTAAGTATGGCCAGTCAGCCAGCTATGAATCCATCTGGTGGTGATGCTGTCTAACCCACATTTTTCTATCTTATCAAGTAGTAGGCTGTGGTCTACTTTATCAAATGCCTTACTGAAGTCCAAGTAAATTATATCAATAGCATTCCTCTGGTCCACTAATTTTGTCACTTGGTCAAAGAATGCAATAAGATTTGTCTGGCATGATCAGTTTTTGACAAACCCATGTTGGCTTTTAGTAATGACTTTGTTTGCCTCTAGTTGTTTACTGATTCATTGCTTAATTATCTTTTCCAGAATCTTCCCAGGTACTGAGATCAGGCTGATAGGTCTATAGGTTCCTGGATGTATTTTTTCCCCTTTTTTGAAGATGGGAACTACATCAGCTCTTTTCCAGTGCTCCAGGATGTTTGAAAGATATAGTTCAGTGGTTCTGAGATCACATCTGCCAGTTCCTTCAGAACCTCGGGGTGTAGTCCAGTTAAGTAGTTCTGCTTTCTCCCTGTTGCTTGTTACCTTCTCCCACTTTTTCCCAACTAAGGAGAAACTTCCTGACAATTAGAACAATTAACCAATGGAACAACCTGCCTCCAGAAGCAATGAATGCTCCAACACTGGAAGTTTTTAAGAAGAGACTGGACAACCATTTGTCTCAAATGGTATAGGGTTTCCTGCCTGAGCAGGGGGTTGGACTAGATGACATCCAAAGTCCCTTCCAACTATTATTATTATTATTATTATTATTATTATTATTATTATTATTATTATTATTATTATTATTATTATTATTTCTTATATAGAAAACAACTCTACCTCCTCTTTTATTAGGTCTGTTTCTTTTAAATAATTTAAATCCCTCTAGCTGCATGTTCCATTTGTGGGTTTCATCCCACCAAGTTTTATTTAATGTGTACCCCCCCTCCTCCCTCTGTCTCTGTCTGTCTCTCTCTCTCTGTGTCTGTGTCTGTCTCTCTCTCTCTCTCTGAAATGAGATTGAGCACTCTGTAGAGCACATGTTCTAAGTATGGAATACCCGTTCAGTTTTATAGTATGAAAGTCTAACTTTCAAACAGTGCAGGGTTGTAACTTGCTAGCAACAGGTTAGTTGAGCAAAAAACAAAACAAAAATACCCCTCTGTATAATTTGGCATCAAAACAGGAAATATGTGAACCTGTCACGGTAAGCAGTCTCAAAGGGCAAACTGCTTTGCTGGAGCTAATTAACCTTAGGAAATAATTACACAAATATGCAAATGTTATTTAGATAATTCCATGTGTTATCAGCTCAGGTAGTCCATCATAACTGCAGACCTTGCAATGTCTAGGTATTAGTATCTGGTGTAGTTGATAAGGCGTTAGTTTCTGCTTGCCTTCGGCTTGGTATTTAAGAATTAATGATGGCAATATTCCATTCATGATTTTGACCTGCATTTTGAAAGCTCCAGAAAAGAGAGTATATACTATATGCAAACTGCTTATCTATGGACACTGATGGCTTTGGCAGTCATAGCTTACTGTCAAAGATACTGTATTTGTTTAAAAAAAACCAGAGTAAGTTAACTGCTTAATTTGTTACATTACAAACAGGCTTACTAATAACATCTCTAGAATACTTAATTGTTACACAGAGAATTTTAGTTTATTCATCTGAGGTCCAACTGATTTTTTTCTTAATAGAATCTGTTTTAACCTTAATATAATTCTTCAGTTCAATGTGTATTTCACTTTGTTCTAAAAAAAACAGTCATCCATACTGCAATGGAATCAGCTGTCGAAGAAATCTCATACAGCTCAGTGCGTCAGGTATAGAAAAGTTATTGTTCCTCAATTCTTATTCTCAGAATATGAATGAACAATTCTCTCATTTTAAAAGTCAACCTAATCAATGTCACAAAATTTTAGTGCATGAATAAATACTGCCTTTTCCACTTCTCAGGACAATAGCCTGAAATTTTCAATATATATTCTGAAACAAGTTCGTTTGACGTTTTGTGACCCAAGGTATTTTTTCTACTTAGTTCCCAAAGTAATGAAGCTTCCTGAAGGCTAACATATATTACGTCTTGCATTACAAACTATTTTTACATCTTCCTCATTTTTGAACAGGTTTATGAACCTAACTGGGCTTCCTAATTAAAATATTAAGTAGTGCTTTGAATGAGCAGATCGGCTTTCATTCTAATACTTCTTTTTCATTTCAGAATGCATTATATTCTGGTCCTTTCCTTAACACATGATGGAGTTAAGAGTTTTTATACTTAAAACAAAGCATGGAACTTCTATCATTTTAATTATTTTTAAAATGTATCACTTTTCAAATGAATTTAGATCAGCACTCTGATCTTACAATGGAAGAAACTGATTGAACATCTACTGAAATATGGCAAGCAACTCACAAGAAGAATCAGTAAAAGTTCTAACCAAGCTGTGTCAGCAGATCTGGAAAATATGGTATGATAGGTACTAGTAGCAGCCTTAGAATTGATAATAAATATATTTATTTTAGGGGACGCGGTGGCTCAGTGGGTTAGGACGCTGAGCTTGTCGTTCAGAAGGTCGGCAGTTTGGTGGGTCAAATCCCGAGTGCCGCATAACAGAGTGAGCGCCTGTTACTTGTCCCAGCTTCTGCCAACCTAGCAGTTCGAAAGCACGTAAAAATGCAAGTAGAAAAATAGGGACCACTACGGTGGGAAGGTAACAGCGTTCCATGCACCTTTGGTGTCTAGTCATGCCGACCACATGACCACGGAGACGTCCTCGGACAAGCGCTGGCTCTTCAGCTTTGAAATGGAGATGAGCACCGGCCCCTAGAGTTGGAAACGACTAGCACGCATGTGCGGGGGAACCTTTACCTTTATATTTATTTTTATCCTGCCTTTATTATTTTTATGTATAGCTCAAGGTGGCAAATATAAATAATATTCCTTCTTCCTCCTATTTTCCCCACAACTACAATCCTGTAAAGTTTGTTGGGCTGAGAGAGAGTGATAATGAAGATATAATGTTAAATAGCTACGTACTGCCTTTTAGAATCAACCATCAACAGTAAAGGAATGAGCAGTCAAGAAATACACCACTGACTGGCACTTGGTAGACCAGCATGAAGGGCTTGGAAAAGATAAGTAAATGGCATGATGTCTCTACAGTATACTTGCAAAACTCAGAATTGTGCGAGGCATGGTCTTCCAGTGACAGTCTGTGTAAACAAAAATTGGACTTTGAAGAAGCAATATAGGAAGAGTTTGATTGAAAAGATGAAAATTAAATTAGGGGTTGAAAGGATTTTTGGAATAGTTAAGAGGGAGAACAGACAAGGGCTTTCTTAATACCTGTTGAAGAGAAAGTCATTTTGTTTTGTAACGTCAGTTTATTTCTTTCCTTTTTCTTGCACTTTTTCCCTTTTTCGTAGGAAATTCTGGTTCCAGTTGCCATTGTAACTCAAGGACTACTTGCAATGTATAACCATCCTTCTATAACCTGCTGCAGTAGGTTCTGGCTGTAATATTGATAAACAAAAATACTTTTAATCAGTATCCTTGCATATTAGATAGAGGCAAAACAATTCTAAACATCTTACACTGCCTATGGACTGGATTAAAAAGAAGTAGAACTAGCAAGAAATTGTGTGATTAGAAGGGGAAATTCACTGTCTTCAGTTTGTGTGGTTTCTATATATTATATGTAAAGAAGAAACCAATCAAAGAAGACTGTAATTTTCAATTTAATTTTTTTTTGGCATGGATGAAAAATCTCTTATATTTCTTACTGCAAATTTATTTTATCTTTAGAGTAATCTTTCATTTAATTTCCAGCTCAGTGGAATGACAAATGTTTTAATAATTACTGACATATAATAAGACGTATGATTTTTTTTCCTTTTTATTAATATAAGAACTAAAAAACCAAAATTAAGAACAGGACTTTTAAATTTTTCATTGTGTTAAATAGTACATTGAATTCTATTAATAAAATATTTCATTTTTGAAAAGTGCTTAATTTGTCAGATTGTGCATGAATTTTATGTTAAAGCAGTTGGTAAGATCATTGTGAAGGAAGAATAGAATAGAATAGAATAGAAATAGAATAGAATAGAATAGAATAGAATAGAATAGAATAGAATATTCTTTATTGTCCAAGTGTGATTGGACACACAAGGAATTTGTCTCCAATGCATAAACTCCCAGTGTACATACAAACAAAGTGATATAATCATAAGATACCAATAGGAAAAGATATTAGGAAAGATGAGAACGATAATAGTAATACAGTTCTACTACATGGGCAAAAATCCTTAAGCATAAGACAGTTCTGTGGGAATTAGGTGTTCAGCAGAGTGGTGGCATAGGGGGAAAATTTTTCTTTGTATCTAGTCATTGTGGCATGCAATGCCCTATAGTGACGTCCTAAGGGGAGAGTTGGAACAGTTTATGTTGAGTTTATGTTTATTAAACAATTTATTTAGAAATCCACTATTGTAGCTAACTTATTTTTAACCATAAAATTAACATTGGCAGCAGTTAGTCATTTTTGTCACCAAGTCTTGATGACAGTGAGACATGTTGCTACTCAGTTTTCCATAGTTTGTCTTTTCAACTCCTTTACTGCAAAGGATTTTGATGCAATTAGAAATTTGCTTCTCAACGTTTCCATTAAAATATATCTGATTTTCTTCATTTTTCCGTTAAAGCTTGGGAATGTATCTTATGGTTTCTTTGCCTCTACCTGAAGTAACTAGTGTTGTAAACCAAGTTTGCCAAAGTGCATAAGATGGTATTTAATAGATCTGATGTTTTTAACCTCATTTAATATAGTGTTTAATACTTATGTGAAAGTAAACTTTATGTGAGAATAAACTGAATGCTTAGTTAATTATCCAACATTGAACACAAAGTAAAATAAGGATATATGATATCCCCTTAATTGTTTAATATTTATGGATAACTGTATAAGAAATGCTTCAAATGACATTACATTTTTTATTATGGATGTGAATGCAAATGTTCCTCTGTATACAGAAAATGTCTTCCAGGTATCTGAAAATTGAAATAAAGCCAGACTAGAAAGAAAACCAATTGATTTAAAATTAAAATACTGTATTTGCATAAATCTGTGATAATAACCTTTCCCATTGGACTTTGGGCAAATTGCCAAATATCTAACTCCTCAAGAACGTAGGTGGGCCAATTTTTTTACTTTGGAATGTATTAAATTTATACAATATCCTGGCTTTCCTCCAGGAGTTTATGCTGATATATATATAGCACCTCCTTCTCCACTTTTCCCCACAAATCCCTGTGTGATAAATTGAAGGGTAATAACTGTCTCAAAATCATCAAGTAAACATTTGTGACCAAAGGAGACTACATCATCTGGCACTGAAACGATATAGTCAAGAAATTAATAGACCAAGATGATTTCTTCAGAAGTTACCTACTTGTACAATTGATAATTCCCTTGACTTCTGGCACACAAAAATAACCAAGAGTGTTACATACAATTACTCTGAAGCAGGCTCTATTCCCAGCAAAGTTTTTAGAGCCCATGGTTTACCATAGGTATGTGAACCAAGATGGGAAGAATAGTAGAAATCTATGTTGTGCAAAGAAAGCCCCCCCTCCCCATTTTTGTTTTTGTTACAAAGGACAAAACTAGTCTGAAAAATGGTAAAAAAGATTGAAATTGAGACACCTCAGGAATATTGGGGGGGGTGTATTGAAATGGTGACACAACCTTCAAAGCATTGTGTGGCTACAATAGCTACTCCTGTCTACATAGTCAGTAGCTACTTCGAACACCACAGAGTTCCATCTTATCATTTTGATTGGCTATTTTGGTTTATTTAATTGTATATTTCTCAGCTTATTATTATATATGTGAAGAGCTGTGAGAATGAAATATTTGCTTCGTTGGTGGATAGAAAATTTTCTTTCTGTATATATACTTTAGCACTGGGATTTTCTAATTTTTTGTGTTCAGTCTTTTTGATTATGCAGTGCTTAATTGTATTGTAATATCTATAAGAACTGAATATGATCCCTGAGAATAGTGTTTCCTAAGAGTATGGTCCTCTTGGGAACCATCTAGGGAATCTCCTAGATGAGGTCTGTAAAATCAAAATTATTTGCCAGATATTGAAGTCATCTGCATATTTCGCAAGCAACATCACTCTTCTCATTATTGTTTTTTACTTGTTATTCAATAAAAATATTCTACAAAAGTGTCAATTTTAATTGTTAATATGGTAAATACTGATAAATAAATCTATACAATCAAACACTCTTTTGGGATTCTTCATAATTTTTAAAAGGGGGAAGGGTTTCTGAGAGCAAAAACTTTAAAAAGCACTGCTTTAAAGTATAATAGAATAAAAATAAGGACAAATGTAATTACCTGGTGAAAATGTTGACTTTAGCATAGTAAAAAGATAGGTTTTTCCATTTTTCTTAGAACTAATGAGTACTATCTATTAACATAATACACTGTCTAAACAGAATATTCTTAAATGGAGTCACTGTAGACCAAAATCCATGAAGAAAACTGAATAGCCACTGAATAGTCACCCTTAAAGTTTGAATTGTGGTCTTTTTTTACTGTACATCAAGAATGGGCAAATCATTTTGTATTTGTAATGTTGCATTTTATGCTTGTAATATTATCCTAAATGGTAATATTGATAATATTGATAATCTCATTTCTCTATTTTAATGCTTTATAAGCTACCTAAACAATAGAATGTTAGTCTCTAATCATATCATACAACATTACTGTATACCATTTTTTACAATATCATTGTTATAACAATATGATAAAAGAATAAAAAATGTGAGCAATCATTAGCTCCTGAACTAAATTTTAATGGGGTGTCTAGCCATCTTAGATTTCAGCACAGGACAAAACAACATTTCCTACTGATTTATTTCTATCCATCTCTACCAAAGACACCTCTTTAGTCTACCCAGAGCCCCCAATGTATTCTATCAAGGAAGCTATTTTTTCTAGTAGAAAATTAAAATATAGATTCAAGAAGGAGAACAGCATTAGTACCCCATCAACTGATCCCAACAGAAATTTAATTTAATTTCAGTTTACTGTTATGTTGTATTAATAAAATGGCCTAAAGATAGGATCTTTAAAAAGCTATTCAGGATCAATATCTAGTATTTTTGTTTTGTTTTGTTTTTTTAAGAGAGAAATGAGGGTAATCCTAACCTGTTGCAAATCCCTAAAAAGCTTTTGTATCTTGTAAACAGGGATTTGAATTTAATATATATTATACTCAGAGTATGCTGAACTGGGCTTTAAATCAGGTTTGTTGTTCTTCACTGAAAAAAAAGAGAGATTACTCGATTTAATTTTCACAGATGTTTAAATTTTAAATTTTACATGCTACTTACCTAATGCTACCTGTCTTATATATAATATTTTCCCTCTTGTAAACTTGCATTATTTAAGTTCATTATTTTTAACTGGTTTTATGCAATATTTTAATTACTGGTTTTATTATATACCACCCAGAGTCACTTTATATGAGATGGGCAGCCATATAAATTTGAGAAAATAAAAGTACGAACAAATAAAATATTATTTTTCACCTTTTCTTTTTAGGAAAATGGCTCTCCTGAAGAACATGCAATTTATGTGTGGGACCACTTTATCTCCCAGTCGTTAGCTGAAAATGTATTTGTTGTTGCTCATAGTTATGGTGGATTGGCATTTGTGGAATTGGTAAGTTATATCATTTTGTGATTCCATATATTGCTTTGAACATATATTTGCAATAATTAGGCTTTTCTTTTTTGTTTTATGATATATACGCTTGCATCTTATTCTTTTGTAAGTAGAGAGCATATTCATTTTTTGTTCCTTTGCTAAGTAGAAAAATGTCAGCAATTGGATAAACTGAAGAAGTGAATCTTAAAATTCTGTTATAGACTTGATTTCAAACAATATTTGTCTTGTTTATTTATTTAGTAAATATAGTCGTCATCTTGAACAAATAACTCTGGGTGGCTCACAATAAAATACAATAAACTAACATAAAAATAAATAAAATATAATAAATGAAACATAAAAACAAAAATAGCATAAATGCAAATAAAATTAATAAGCACATGTGTAATGCAAAATACCAAAGACAAAGCTCCTCACACATAATCCTCAATCAACATATTTATCACTATCGGGGACTAGTAAGAACCTGGCCGTTAAGCTTGTGAGTAAAATAAGGTTTTTACAGACTTCTGAAAACCCAACAAAATCAGGCCAACTGAATCTCTAGGGGAGGATATTTGACAGGCTAGGTGCCACAATAGAAGCAATTTCTGAGTCCCAGAAGATGGAACTGTTTCCCTGAGTAGAACCAGAACATATCCACTCTGCTCAGTAGATAAAAACTTATATGTAAAATATATAAATGTCTGTTCTCTTTTCTCTTTCACTTTTGTAATGCTTCATTGATCACATGTATAATTTGAATTTTTCTATGCTTCTATATAAAAAAAATGAAATAAATTCTTATACAAGTACACGATATACACACTATTTTTATATAAAACATAAGAAATACAGCATTAGGAGTAACAAAGCTTTCTAAAATAATCGAGATGTTTAGTTTAAACAGCTTTAATAAGTTTAATAAGTTTAAACTTAAGCTCACTTTTAATATAGAGAAACTACTGCCATAGTTACCAATATTACTGTATCACTTATATAGATAGAAATTACAATACAGCTTTAAAACTCATTTCTGTTTTGATGTTGATTCAAGATACAGTTGTTTTTTATAGAGAGAGCTAACCCATTTAAATCATTTTTTCAATTATTCTTTGATTACATAGTAAATGAGATGAGATGAAATGAGAGAACATAAAAGATTTTGCTGTACTTGTTTGCTGGAATTTACTAAACTGGCTGGAACTACTAGGCAATACATAGTAAAAGTTTTATTTTACAATTTCAGTTATCCAATACCTGCATCATCCAATAACTATAGTTTTTTGTGCAAATCATTTAATATACTAAAACATATAAAAGTGTATATAAATACTTTGAAAGCCAACAATAAAAACTGAAGGACTAAGTTTGCCTTGGCTTCCAGTGTTTGACAAAATTATCCTTTTCAAAATGTTACATGCTGTTCATATTATGAATTGTGGATAGAAAAATATTAATCATTGGATTAGTGACATAAAGATTTGGCTGACATGACTAGCTGTTTTTATGTTTACATTTTAATAACCAGGAAATGATGTCTAATCAGTAAGCAACTGAAATGCAATCCCTTTTATTTAAATTTTGAATAGCATTTTAGATAACCCATATGATTTTCAAATTTTTGTTGTAATCTTTAATTTTAGTTTAACCTTTTTAAAGTAATATAAAAAATCTGTAAGGAAGATATATAAAATACTGGATATGATTATTTATGGGTTCAAGCATAAGAAATGTTTTGAATTTGTATTGCTTCTCCCATTACCATCCCTCTAGCCATTTGTAGCTCTTGGCTTGAGATGGCATGGCTAACAAATGATCAATGTGTCATTCCCATTTTGCTTGTTTCTCTTGTCATGCTGGTGGATATCTCTTCACTTTTGTTCTTCTTTAATATAACGCTTACAGATGTTTTAGAACACAATTTGACTTCTGACCTTGGGGCTTCTAAGGTCAGGGTACTCAGGGCCTGTGAAATTATCACAAGCAGAGCTAAAAAAAATTTCCCCATTGCAGAAAATAAGCAATAAGTAAGAAGTTAAAAAGGAGCTTTGTCAGATAGACAAGACGGTCTCAGTAAGGGTCATCTTCTGTAGTCTGCTGTCTCTGCAGGAGGCATGTGCATGGGAAGAAGAATTTAATATACAATTCTGGCACATCACGAATCTATCACAATACAAAACTAGATCTAAAGAATAAATTTGAAAGAAGAGTCGGTTTAAAGTCTAAATATGCTATAAAAGAGAATCAATACACTTAATAGGGATTGACAAATATTAAGCAGCCAGCAATATCTGGGTTTTTCCCCCCTCTTACTTAAAAAAAACTATAATCAATACACTTAATAGGGATTGACAAATATTAAGCAGCCAGCAATATCTGGGTTTTCCCCCCTCTTACTTAAAAAAAACTATAGATGCTTGCTCAATAAAACATATTCTTAACAATGAAACTAGAGTGACTATTTCTTTTTAAAAAAAATCAGCTAAAGAGAATTAATAGGAAATGAACTTCTTTCTCTAAATAAAACCCATGTTTTTAAAAATATGATTCTTGCATATCACAAATATTCCAATGCTCCTTATCAAATAATAATACTAAAGAAAAAAAGGCCTAAGTTTAAAAAAAGCAGGAATACATAGGAGGAGGAAAGAGAAATCAGGTATTTGTATGGATAACCTGGAACCTGAGACAGTGTCAGGAGGACAACTGAGGTTCAGCAAGAAGGTTCTTCATATATCTCCCAAGGAAGAGAAAAACAATCTGATTCTTAATGTTTTTCTACAATAAGGGGGTATGTAGGAAGTAAACTGATGTCTCTTATGTAGCTGGAAGTGTTGGTAACATAAGGTCTGAATAGAGTCCTTGAGATGTGCTATCTAGCTCTGATGATTCTCATCCTTTAAACAATGGGGATGGCCTTGGTTTCCTGTTTTGCATATTTTAGGATGTAGATAGAAGATATCAGATTGTTGCTGTAGAATGTTTCCATTAGATAGTTTTGTATGAAGGAAATTCTTAAGAAATTATTTTATCATTCTGTGTAGTTTCTTTGTATATTGTACTGAGATCTGAGGATTGAATTTGATCAAATATGGTGTTAGAAAGTGGCCTCTCAGCATAATGTATCTTATTCCTAATGACAACTTCTCTAATTATAATGTCATAAGCATTCTTGTATATCATCTCCTTCTGCCTTGCTGATATTGTTACATAAGGGGAGTATTTATTGATGAATGTGGTTTGAATTTGGTGAAAGAATTCAATGTAGAAATGCAATTTATTGTTAATATCTGTCTGGAAGTGTCCACACAACATTTAGTTTTTTATGCTTTTGAAATCTATAGTTGTGCGTTATCTCAGGACTGAAAATGGCTGTATATCTGCCTTGTGTCTTTTCTTGAAAGTATTCCTTAACTCTTAAGTGGTAAAAAATGTGCTTCAAAATCCTCAGAATTGTATATTTGGGGGCTTACTGAAGTAAGAGGATAAGCCTCATGCAACAATTGACTCTTCACAGTGGCTGAATGTGTGGTTCAGTATTATGGGTCTGTGGATGGAAACCTTAAGACATCATCTAGGCCACGGTTGTTGAACTCGCTACATCATGTGACGTATCGCAATGTATCACGACTCTTTTTCCATTGCCGACAATGGGATGGGTGCCGCTTCGGTATGATGAAAGCAATTTGACACCCCTGATCTAGGCCAACCTCTGCTCACGGCAGGATCCACTAAACATTCAGACTCCAATGAAGGAAAACTTACCATTTTATGTCACAATCTATTTCACTGGCCGACATATCATACAGAGAGGCTGTTAATGTGTGGACCAGAGGTCCTCAACCCCAGTCCATGGACAGCAACCGTTTCATGAAAACAAGCAAAGCCTTATTCACAGTATGCAGGCAGCATGCAAAACCACGCCCCCTCCAACCCACAGAAAAAACCTTTCTCCGTGGAACTAGTCCCTGGTGCCCAAAAGGTTGGGGGGGTCTGGTATAGACTATATCTACCTCCTTAGTTTTATCCTGTTGGTTCAGTTTCTACCCTGTATGACAACAAAGCATAACAAATATTTAAATATCACTATTACAGGTATTTCTTGCTTACCACTTATTCACTTTTTTATAATCTGCTCTCCAGTATTGAAAGCAGACTAATCTCTAATTCTCATTAGAAAAATTTTACAAATATACTCTGCATTACTCTTGGACTTGAATTTCAACTTTGTGTGTACTTAAGGTTAATATTATTAATTATTAAAATAATATTATAAGAGATGGTAATACCCCAAAAATCCTGTTCAAATGTGTGTGAGAGAGAGCTTCTTAATTTTGAAACATCACACTTCAGCCCTGACCCAATACAGCTTAGATTATCACCTATACTTGCAAATAAGCAAGCAATGATGGAACTGCCATCCAAAAAGAGGATTGGGCCTGGGTACAGTCTGTTAACCTCTGAACAAGACTAATGATAATCTTCTATATGTCATTGCTAAACCAAAAATCAGCATGCAAAAATAAATCATGAATAATATTTAGGCTAAATAGTCTTTCTCATCTTTTATCCAGCAATATGAGTGAATTACTGTAAACTGTAGTTTTACATTGGCCCATTTGGACAAATCATAATTAAAGTTAATCATAATTTCACCCAGTTTGCATTATAAAGACAAGTCATAGTTAATTCAAAACAGGGAAGAAATGCTTCTGATTTCCTTACAACCAGATGGGCTCATTCCTGTATAGTAAAACATGACCTAGTACTGTAACCAAATGAGGCCAGGATGCAGCAGTTTCATATATCACACATTGAATATATTGTTCTTTCTTATTAGATTCCAATGATAAATCTGCTATCACTTCTTTTTTGAGAGGTGCAGGAAGTCCATACTTAATTATCAGAATTGTGACTAGCAGCTCCATTGCTAAGTTGTTAAGTGAAACATCATGATACTGTACTGGACTTATTGACATCAGTTCCACTGCAGTAATTAAACACTGTGACCACAATCTGTGACTTTACATCTGGCTTCTCTGTTGATTTTGTTTGTCAGAAGCCAGCTTTGAAGTGTACAAATGGCAATTGTGTGTCCATCAGGTGTAACAATTGTCATAAATGCCTGCCAGTTGCAAGGTGCCCAAATTTCAATCACCTGATGTGGGAATGCTGTGATTGTCATATATGTGAGGACTGGTCATAAAATTACCCTTTTCAGCTTTGTTATAACTTTAAAAGGTTGCTAAAGAGAGCAGTTAAGCAAGGACTACCTGCCATTGACAGGATAACAGGTAAGCACAATGAAGTGAAATGTAATTAAGGCTGCAAAGGTAATGAGAATATCAGAGGCAATCTAGAATTGTCACTGATTGTACAGAAATTATGCATGTACATATAGTCCAGATACTTACTAGAGAACATAGGTAATTAACTTTTTATGAAAAAGAATATATTATTTTAAGAAATCACTACAATAAGTGTTCCATACTGGCCCAAATATAAAATATATTAGTTTTTTTTTATGCCTTCCAGTCATTGTTGGTTCCTGGTGACTGTCTAGACAAGTCCCTGAAGTTTTCTTGGCAAGATTTCAGAAGTGGTTTGCCATGGCTGCCTTCCTAAGGTTGAGAGAGAATGACCGGCCCAAGGTCACCCAGCTGGCTTTGTGTCAGTAGGACTAATACTAATCATCAGCTTCTAATCTGATGCCTTAATCATTACACCAAACTGGCTCATAAAATATATTCAGTTTTTAACTGAAATAATTAAAAAAGCATGCTAAACTCAGTGCAAATGCTACTTGTTTTCTATTGTTTAACATATAAATACATTTTGAAAGATCCGAAATGCTGGCTTGGTAAAAATGCTATATAAGCTGCCAGAGAAACATATCAAACAAAAATATTGTTATGATTTGTGCTTCTTTAATTTTCTTCTGAAATGATTATGTCACAGACATGGTAGAAATTAAAATAACTTTGGCAAAAGAAGGTTGCATTTGGTTAAAATTAAACAAAATGGAATGCCAACTGCTTAATATTATACAATAATACATACAAAAAAAAGAGGAAACAGAGTTTATATGCAGGTTTCACTTCTCTTCAAAAACTGGCATTCAGTATGGTCATTTGCTTGGATCCTTTTAGCAATAAGAACATAAAACAAATCACAATAACTAAGTCTATGTGTTCCTTATTTAGACTTGCAGAATTTACTTAAAAATAGGTATAAAACAAATCATGATTCTAACTAACCAACAATAGTCTCTGTATATTGTTGCAAATATCAACATAACGTAAAAGGACTTTCTGCTGTTTTTTAGCCATTCTTAACTGGAAGAAGAAATTAGGTGGATGCAGTAAAATATTATGCAGATGAGCAAGCATACTAACCATTCATAGTAACTTGTGATGGCACGCATGTAGGTGCACCAGACATGGCATAGCACAAACCAGGATCACTGATAGAAGTGCTAATTTGCATTAACTGGTCCTTTCCTGAACAGTGTTTGGAAACAGCGGCTGGACATTTGTTTTCAGCTTATTGTGTCAGTTGCAGAATACTTTCAAACATAACCAGCCAGGGAGCACCCCATAGTTACAGCTCCTGATAGAACAGTGATTTTCTATGAGGTGAGCAATGATGAAGACGATGGGATGAGGAGAAACCTGACAGACATTGGACAGACTTCCAATGTTTGAATCCAATGCAGATTCTAAAAATTGGTTTTTCATTATCTCCACCATTTGGATGATCTTTTGGACCACAATGTTAGGCTAGTTGCTGCCTTCTTCGCTTGAATATGCTCGTGTTATGATGTTATGTAATTTAACACCATGCCGTATAATAGCAGTTCTATTACCATAATTCAGTGCCATTTGATGAAATTTATAAATGTTGATTCTGTGTTAAAATATTTCTCTTAGTTTTTACCCCAAATTATAATTTGAAAGTCGCTGTTCAGACGTCTTCAAAAGACTGTTTGAAAAGACTAACACTATTCTTCTCAATGAATTCTACATTTGAATTTATATTTCTGCAGAAATGCATATACTTTACAACTGGAAATAGAAACCAATTTACAAACATGTTTAATAAATCATGTTGTATTTAAACATTCAAGAAATAAACAATGTAATCTCTTGTGTGTAAGATCTTAGTGAAAAAAAATCCTATGTAATTGAGGTTATAGTTACTGTCCAGAGTGTAAGGGATGTACATTTCCAACAACAGAATTAAAGGTTTAATTTATTTTAAATGTAGAGAGTATGTAAAAAAAATCAGACAATTTAAATCCTAATCATTTTTATTTAAAAAATAATCTCAGCCTTGCTGAGGCTAAGAGTAATGAAACTTCATCTTTATTTTTTAAAGTTTGAATTGAACTTGCCAGTTATAGATCTCTGTACTCATTTTCACCTGGCTGGGGAAAGTAGCTAGTTTAAAAGTTCAGCTAAAATGTGAAGGATTCATCATTATATATTTACTGTCTAAGGCTGGTATAGCTGTAAGGTTTTTCAGATTCCATTGATCTAGTGCGCATGTTCCCTCCCTAGGTGTAGGACGTGCTTCTATTTGCATAAGGCCCTGGGCAAGGTTCTTTCTTGCATTGATTGGCCTGTCCAAGAGAGCCTGATGTGTTCTTGCATTGATCACTTTGCCTTTTCTTGGAAGAGAGTGTTATACTGAGTTCATCTCAAATATTCTAGGGAGAAGGTAAAACTTTACTGCAGATGTCTCAATTTTATTCCAACATTCTTTTAGAGTACAAGTTTATTTTTCCCTGTTTATAGAAGATCTATCTCTCTTCTCCTTTAGATAGCTTTCTTCAGTTTAGTGTACTGTATTCTTATTTAGTTTGGGGGAAAAAATAGTTGTCAGGACATATACCATTTTCTCATTTCTATTTTATTTTGAAGTAATGTATTTGCCTTCTAGGGAAAAAAAGCCTGCATCCTTTTTAAACATTTAGGAACCTATACATATATCTTTTTATGTTGGGGTATGACCTAAGCTTTTAAATCCCTTGGTAACATTAGTCTTTAATTTAAAATATTATTACTTTAAATTGGCTTCGGTATATAATGCTGATGTGTACAATTCTATTGATATCAGTAATATATGATTATAAAATAAAATCAGAACATTAACTATATACTTGAAAGAATAAGAAAATGTTTTAAACATTATTTTTCTATATTTAAAATTGATACTAAAATCTTACCCCAGAATTGACATAAATTTTCTTGCATTCATATTTAAATATTTACTCTAGAGTAATCCCACTATAGCAGGTAAATATATTAAAGCAATTCCATGAATTAGTATACTGTGAGTGTTTTGTATAACAATATTTAAGCAATGATACATAAAAGTAGTATTTGTTCAAAAGAATCATCAATGGAGTTTTATTCATTTTGGCATAGCAGTTCCTAATACTGAAAAAACAAGAAACTGACGTGTCTTGAAATTGTTATATTATAAATTACTACACCAAATATAGCAACCATGACACCATACAGTTCCTTCCTGATTATAAAATTATCTTCACATTTTTTAATCTTAAAATTATTGAAGACCAGGTTCCATGTTTGCCTGCAGATTCTCTTCCTAAAAAATGTTTTACAGTGGATTTAAATGTTTTAGTATCACTTAAAAGTATGTAAAAACAGAACAAACAATGTAATTAATCACAGTGGCTTTTGTTTTTATTCAATAGATAATATTTGTACATGACAGAAACTAGAATTTTTGAAAACCATTGAATTGAAATGTGAAGTAAAACCATGTCTTTTTCCCCTCTGTTTTATGATGCATGATGTTTGAGATTGCTTTGATTTTTTTATATTATGATTAAAAATGGTGTTCATGTTATATCACCTAAAATTCTTCATTCAAACAAAACAGAAGACTTTTCAAATGTATACATTGAAACATTTGAAGAAATGTATGCATCTCATTCACAATTTAAAAAATACCTTATGGTTGGCTATTTTATGCTCACAATAGGCATGAAAAGTATGCTATAAATCTACATCAAGGAATTTATATGTCATCCATATTCTAGTTTTGACTCATCTTTTTGAAACAAGTAATGTATTTTATTTTAGAGGGTGCTCTGTTTCAAGAATAGAAAGAATTCTCATAATTTGAATAAAAATTTGGGTAAGTGCAGTTCTGGCCCTATATGTACGATACCTTCATTATTATGCAAATACACCATGAGCATAACATTTCCCAAGATGTCATTTGCCTGTTAGGATCTTTAGAAAATGGCCTCTGAAAGTCACAATGCTCATATTCCTCAAGAAAGCAATATAATACCTAAAAAGTGCCTATCCTCTTTTCTATATGAATAATGAATGTAATAGGAAAAGCCATTATTAAAATAGGAGAATACATTGACCTGTGAGTTGTATTTGAAAACTGCATCTGCGTTTCTTATTTGTAGTAACTGCTGACAGTTCTCCTGCACTGGTAAATGAACATGCAAGAATATTTTGCAGTAGAAGCTATAAGTAATTTCAGGTGCCCATAAAAAGAAAAATAATTGACATATTAGAAGTATTGATCAACTATTTAGTGATTATTATATGCCAAACATTAATAAGTAATTGACACAATAGATTAATTTTTATTTCTCCTTATCTAATACAGTTATTCAGTATTTAATCAATGTCATGAATTAATTAAATTGAAACATGTTTTTTTTTCCAAAGGGAAATTTCTGTTTAAGAACAATGGTCAAGCCATACTATTAAAATACAAAAAATGCAACCTTTTAGGTAAGAGTACTGCATTCTCTAACAACAATAGGATAAATATATGGTAGGATATGTAGTCTGCTAAGTCGCCAAGTAAAGAACAAAACCTAAATAAATTACATTAAAATAAATATTTTAAAGTATACTGCCTTTGATGTCTATTATCTAGACCACGCTTTGAGTCAGAGAAATACTTTTAAAATTATCTATTTAAGAGAAGTTAGTATTAACATATAACTGCAATGTTTCATATGAATATGAACTTAATATTAATCATATGAATTATGTTAATTTTTCATTCACTGTTTCCTCAGAATTCTCAGATTAATAAAATGCAGGTTGTACAGGATACATTCAAACTGATATATATAGAGATTGAATTTTGAATGTGTTAAATGCGTTCCATATGTTACGGTAAAGATATTAATGGTGATGTGTACTACTTAACTGAGGTTAAGAAGCTGGGAAAGAACTGTAGGCTCACAATCTGTCCTTTTCCATACAAATTGCTGTAAATCAATAGACAATAAGTAAGTAAGAGGGTAAGAGAGATTCAATAAGTAGGGTCCAGCTTTAGTTATCATAAATATGCTAAATATAGCAGCTGTCATAATCAAGCTAGGCAACTACCTGGACATTTATTTAAGTAAATATATTCATGGTTACCAAGTTGTAGAAAGGAACTTTCAGGGAGATCCTACAGTTCTCTCGTCTGCATTAAAAATAAATGAAATAAGATAAACTATCACTAGTATTATGTCTACAGTGTATGACGGTCCTGTTAACCTTAGAACTTAAAAGAGTTTCCTCCTGAAGTTTTGTAACATGTAAAACATTTCAAGTTTTCTACAGGGCACATCTTTCTGGACATAGGCGTAATGGGAAAAAAAGTCTGTTTGAGGTATTATTAACTTAGTAAAAAGGGAGAATGTTCTGTGCCTTGCAGTCAGACAGTTGTGGCTGATTGTCTTATGCCATAATTATGATGTTCAGTGTTTTGTATCCACTAGCAGCTGCTTTGTCAATCACATTCAATGTTAAGTCTCTTGATTAATATAAAGAGAAATATAGGGAATAGGGTTGCATGCTGTCAGTATTTTAATAACATTACAGCTAGGGTTTCATCATGTATTGGATATTTTTCTCATATCATTAATAAAGGCATTTTAACTCTTAATTTACAGTTAATCTAAAATTTATATTTCGAGTTTTACTGCTATGTTAAAGTGCTACTTAATACTCTATTATATATTTATTTTAGCTAGCTATGGTTTTCACAGACTTCCCAAAATTAGATACTGATACATTATAAATGTTTAAGATGGAAAATGTTACACTAGTATTTCTTTAGTCATTCTAAAAATAAATTAATAACTGGCTTATTCTGTGAGAATTAATTATTTCAAGTATATGTGCATTGTGAAGTAACAGAAACAATAGTAGTAATGCCCAAAATTACATCTAGTAAGTTGCAGTCTCAGTTTTATATTGCTGATATGCTGAGTTACAAGTCAAGTTTGCTTGTTAATTTTCACCACAATATTTTGAATAAGGTAGAAAAAGATAATTTTTACTATATGTTTGTATAAAATTAATAAACTGTCATACATCCAATACATTTAAATAGTAAAGAATAAATTTTCTTTATATAATATTTAAAAAAATTATCTTATTCTGATTTTTTTACCAAATATATTACAATAACAGTGCTTAGAATTAAAAAACTATATAGTGTTCAATTGCTTCACATATCTTATAATTATTAGTGACAGTATTTTCCATTTGCTTCTATCATTAGTTTCATATCTTTCTGTATAGATTTATTTATTTTCAACATATTATGGATTATATGTCTAAAATTATTTGAATGTTTAACCATAAATCATACTATCATAACAGCAAAAAATCTTTGTTAACCTTAACACAGTTTTCTTTGCTTTTACACAATGCTATGTTCTAGAGAATTGCTAAGCACATTGGTTTGTGCTTAAATTGTAAGCCGCCCTGAGTCTTCGGAGAAGGGCGGGATATAAATGGGATTAAAATAAAAAAAAAATAATTTTAATGCATTCCAGCTGATCCCCAGTGAAACTTTGTGCTCAGAATTCTCAACAGTGCTAATATAATGTGAGCAAATTTCTCACCTCCTCCAAATCAAAATACAACACTCTTTTATATCAAATAAATAAATTTATTTAGTCCTAAAGAGACAGTTTTCTTTTGTGGTTTAAATAACCTACATGATATATAATTAATAATCTTTGCCTGATGTTTCATGTGTAATGTTTTATTCTTTATTAATTTCTTCTTATTATAGCTAGCAAAAATAATTGCATGTATTTATCAACTTGACAATCAAACAACTTCTTAAACAAAATTGTATCAACCCCTTATTCCCAGAGTGTCCTTTTCTGTTTGTGATACTCCCAATACTTTAACAAATTTAGCATATGTAAATTTAGGCTTATTTTGGTTTCTTAGAATTCCTCAAAGTAATAGTGGATCACAAAACAAAAGGATGATTATTATGTGAGACTCCATTCAATTTGATTAAAACTAGCAAGCTGAAGAAATTAGCAGGTCATTATTCTTCTGAAGGTAGAAAGAGTGAGCATATATAGCTTATTTTTTTCAGCACATCTAGCTTTCTAATTCTATTAGATATGTATCTTTTAGCACTGCTTTTCAAGTTTAGTTTATGATAGTAGCTTCTTTACCTGGCGTTTTGTAAATGGGATACAAGCAGATAGTTTGTAAGCATGAGTTAGTAGGTGGAAGAGAAGCTGCTTTGTGGACCTCATCTTCACTTCATACACATATGCAACATTAAGTTAGAATTTAGATGAAAGAATGGAATAACAAAGGTAAGTTATTACAATTTATCTTAAAAGATTAACAGAAAATACATTAGCCCCAGCTGTGGACTATATGCAACAGAAAAAGAAACCATTGGATTAATTCTTCTAAAAATGTAGTGACATAAAACAAGAATAGCTAAAAATAAAATCTTTTGAAGTTTTTGAACAGCTTCATGAAATATATAGTTTGTATGTTTGTACTTGTCATAAAGTGTACAGTCATTGTGGAGCTGGGGTCTTTCCAGTTCCCTAAGGACGCTATTTGTACAGCACATGTTTCCAAACACCTGTTTGTTGCATTTTTGAATTTCACTTTGCCTATCTAAAGAACTATGTTATGGGAAAATCTGAAAATGTGTAAAGAAATTTTCTGTACCTTAATTATCTATTTGTGTATATATAGTTCATTTAATGAAGATTTACTGAACATCAGCCAACTGAAATTTCCTCCAGCATTTTATAGTAACTGTACAGCCTTAATACATAAGTATTGTCACTCTGATCTCTCATATCTGCCCTTTTAATTTCTTGCAGTTAAAATGTTAAATTAAAATACACATGGAGCTAAAGGTATTTATCAACATTAAAATGCAGGACAATGAATACATTAATTATTTACATGGAAAACAAGCTGTAAACCTATTTATAACACCTTTATTGCAGTTTTATTTGCCTTACAAATTAGAATTGGTCAGACAATAAATTGAAATAAATAATATAACAGCAGATTTTGTATTTATTGATGGTATACTGGAAACATAATATGTGTGACTTTTCATTCAAAATGTGTTTGTATTTAACCTGGTCTTGGAGAGGAAGGAAATTTATTGCCATTAATTGCATTATTATTTTAATCTTGTCTTCTTAAATTTTCAATACTAATACATCACTTGTTCCAAATTTACAGTAAAATTTGCTCCTACTATTAGTTGCCTTGAGAAGACACAGAAAAGCAATATGAGTCCTTTTGTGTAGTACTTCTTAAAAGAGAACTTTAAAAGATTACTGATGAAGCACAATTATAAGAATGTTGTCATCAGACCCAATAAATTTAAAATACCTTCCATTTAATGAAAGAACGGAAGAATCAGACATTCACTATAGGTTTAATTACAATGTATGGACCTGGTTGATTCAAACCTTTCGTACTACCTTCAGGTCACTCCAGTTTAGTCATTCAGTCCCTGCTGCCTATATTGTGTATTCAGCAGTCCCTATTAGACATCTTCACAGTGAGTGATTCTGCTGGGTTTTCTGACACCCGCTTTCATGCATGGCCTGCTATTCTGTGTGGAAATGTTTTTCCCCCCTAAGCTGCCTGCAACATTAAAGACATCTTGGCTATGTCAGACTTTTTGAGAGAAAGTGCGGTGTACAATGTTTACACGTACAGGGTATACCTACTAGGCAGTGGATATAACATTATATAATTTGAGTATTAATGGTTGTGATTAATAATTATTTACAATGCGTCTGTTGGTATATAAACATGCTTGCAATGTATTTCTCCTTAAAGAGCCTGAGATGATGCTTACCTTTATTCAGATTTGTATCTGCTGTAAATTACACTAGAGGGCACTGCTTATCCTCTGTTGTGGCTTTCTTCTGGGATTGTGGGGGAAAACTCAGCTGATTCCTGTAATCTTACTTTAATTAACAGTGGTATTCTTATTTTTAAAAATCTAGACAGTTTAATTCATTGCTTTTTTTGTTTCCAATGTACAGTCTAATCTAGTGAAGTCTAAACGCAGTGCTAATACAAAGGATGGCGCTATTTGCACTTAAAACAAACAGGGAATCAAATGTGCCACACAAGAAATTAGATTTTTTTTAACTTGAAATATCATTTCTGCCAAAGGCAGAAGGCTAACTTTTCCTTGCTAGCAAGTGTGATTGAGTAGGTTTAGAAAACAAGTGAGAAAGTATTATAGAAGAGTTACTGTAGTTTCATTGAACAAAGGTCAAGGGAATAATATCCACATTATAAGTGTTGCTGGTTTAAAACTATATATTCATCTGCATACAAATATATCCGCATGTTTTCTGCACAGTATAGCTAGAATTTAACTGTGGAAATTACTGATTAAACATTTTCAAATTTTATTTGCCAGTAAATATGCAGATTTGAGTTATGAAAATAAAATGAATTAAAGTATGTTTCTGTTCTTCAGTATTAATAATATAATAGCATTTTTCCTACTTATAAAGGCCATGGCTGTTCAGTATTGACAAAATGTCAGTAAGTGCCATAGTTAATCCTTTAAAGATATGTTAAGATTAAATTTACATATCTCCGCTTACATTATATTTAAACCTTATTTGTTATTAGTAATTGATGAGCTGTAGTGCTCATTAACTCCAGTTCAAGATATTTCTGTTTTATCTTTCCAAAAAGTCATCTATAGTGTTCTGAGCCATGTACAGCTAACTTTGGCTGGCATTTCTTTGTTTATTTATTTATTTCAACTTATATGACTATTCATTTCTATATGACAGAACTCTGCATTGTCCAGTAGAATGTTTAGAAACATAACAAATACACAAACCTTTGGCTTGCAAATGCTACTAAGTCAAATATGATAAAGCAGGACAATTTACTCCTTACCTGAAAATGCTAATGCTTATAAGTAATTTTGTTTTGCAATTATACAGTGGCTAATATATTTTGAATATATTAATGCTTTGTAACTACAAAAAATGTCCTTGGAGGAGCTATAGAAAAATCAAATGATTCATCAGTCTTTATTCAATAAATTCTGATTTTGACTTTTTATACTTAGATTTTATATCTTCAAAAATTAATGGTAATTATTTCAATTATTCACAATATTTTATCCACTATAAGCAAACTGACAATACATTTTGATCAAATATTTATTTTAAAAAACAATTTTGTGCAGAACATATCTTCAGTCGAAATAATTTATAGAATATTTTGAATTAAATTACCTGGTTGCTTTTAAAAAGCCAAACTTCATTTTGATTTTCCTGTTAGCGATCTAAAAACTCTACCATATACTCATTTAAGAGTTTATTTAAAACTTCTCATTTTTTACATATATTGTATAATATAGTATTTAGGGTAGTCATTTATCACTTAATAGGGTACAATATCATCTATTTTATTTTGGGAGTTAATGAGGATTAATCATATTTGATTAATTAACACTATAAAATTACTTTGTTACTTATTCTTAAAATATTGCCCTTGTTGCTATTACTGGACTATAAAATATAAATATATACTCTTTCAAATAAGGCCATACCATTTTGTCTCATTACAAAAGTTAAAATAAGATCTAGAAATAATTAAGTCTGAGTTATTAGCTGCATGTATGCTTCTGGGAATTCAAGATTTTTCTGTTTTTACTCTCTTAATATCTTAAGCTAAAGAGAAATTGTTTTCCTGCAGGCCAAAAAGCAGGAAAGATTTTTCAAGATTACTTCCTGAGATTCTTAAAAGAAATACCATTACAGAAATGAAAAAAAAAATATAAGCATTCTTTTATCATATAAGATCATTTTCAACACTTTTGAAATGCGTGTTGCCACATTTGCACATTACAGTGGCATAATAAAAAATCTCTGCTTTGAAATTAGAAAACTACTCCAATGTTACAAATCCTTTTTGTACCTTGGAAAACTTTATTGAATTATCTGTTCATTGTCAGTAAGTTTGTAGTTCAATTGTAATATGATTGTGCTGTCTGGAAATGCAGACAATTCAGTATTTGCTAATTTAGGTCTACATTTTCTTTTGGTTTGACAGTAAGTGCTCTGTTAATTCTACTTCTTTATAGCAGCTCTCTAATAATCAGCAAGAGCATCATCAAAAATCATTATAAAAACATTTCTGTATAATGTTATATCAATGCATTCTTTTTAAATTAATAGGAAAAAGTAGTACTGAGACAAAACTTGAAACGGGCTAATAAGTGTGCCATTAGTGTCCTTTTAGTGCACTAAATGAAAGCTTTTGCGTTGCTAAATGACTACAAAAGTTGCTTAGGTAATAAGATTCTCTCTTATCAGTAAAAATGAAAGGGGGATGGACTGCATAGCTCAAAAGATGGGTAATCAGATTACAAAGTCTTTCACTTCTAGGTCACTGGTTCAGCTCTGCCCCCTCTTTAGTACTGATGAAGAACTGTTCCCAGCTGATGGTTTTTCAGTCGTCTTTGTTAACTACATCAGTGCCTCCTGAAGTTAGAATTAGCACACATGTTGGCATGCTCAGTTGAGTATTTTTCTGTAAATGAGATGAAATGACCTCTTTCTGTCTAGAAAGAATTCTTTCAGAAAATGATACAAAACATTGATAAGACAGTGTGAATGAAACCTGCTTTGTCATGATTTATTCTATATAAGGTTTTCAAGACTAGAAAGAATTTTTTTCTGATCTTTTTTCTTAGAAACAGCTTCGTAATTGGATATAATTCATTTATATTTATATAAATGTATACTCAAATAAAATAATTACTAAGTATATGATGATTATCTGAAATCAGAAGACAGTGCTGTTAAGTGGTATTTATTCCAATTCTTATTAGAATGACTTATTTTGTGTTATATGTTAAACGTGTGAGTGTTTAAACATGAAGATTTTTATATGTGTCCAATATTACATTCAATGAACTGATATTGTCTGCTTCTTTCACCACAACAGATCTACCTTGAGTTTCTAATTCATCTCCCCCAAACTTACAAACAACTTTTTCATCTCTCTAATTCCAAAACTTTTTGTATCATTCAAAATTTGTGTCAAAAATTAGATGAGAAAAGAGTTATAAGTAAAGGAAATAGCCAGAAGACACGCTGCAAAACTAATAGATTACCAGAACAGAAAATGAAAACCTTCATTTAGAGTGGGACAGAAGCATATTGCTTTATATGGGTAAGAAATGAAAGCAAGCATTCACCAGGCCTAATTCAATTGAAGATGGACATGTGATATTCTGCATTTGTATAGAAAATAAGAGCCAAGTTTAGAGGCCAAACATGCGAGAGATAGAGAATGAGTTAGACAGTGCAGAAGAATGTAATATTTGAATAACAGGTTGGTATCTTGGCCAAAAAAGACTGAAGCCAAAAAGTGAACAGGTATCCTCTGAACAGCTATCATACTTTCTATAATTTTTGACAATGAATTAAGAAAAAGCAACAGTCTAGACTCTAGAGAAATCTCTCAGTGCGTTTATTAAGTCTGAAGTGTATTATTTGCAAGCATTTGTATACAGTATAGTAAATTTTATTGATCTTAAATAAAGATGTTTCTAATTCAGATAAAGTAAATATTACCAACTTCTTATTTGTACAAAATTGGTATTAAGTATTTTCTGTTACAACATGAGTGAGTGATATAGAAAAGTATACCTGAGAAAACATCAGTGTAATAAAATGCATTTTGTATGTTAAAATGTACTTATGTAATTTTATAATAAGTGCTTAAGCACAAAAAAACAGGTAGCATGGATTGAACGACTAAATTGGAATAACCAAAACATAGTGGAAATCCCAGCACTTTCCACTGCCTTCATTAACCAAATCCCACAGGTCATTAGATGAGGACCCTCCCCAATTCAAGCCATTACTGACTAGGTCCTTTCCAGCCCCAAACTTCAGTAAGTTAAGAGGCTGGCTTCTTTTCACTCCCCTCTGCCTATCTCACACCCCATCCCTGCCCATTTGTTTGTTTGCTTATTTGTTTATTTATTAATTTATCACATTTCTTAACCTCCCATCTCTCTCAGAAAGGAGCTCTTTTGGCTTCCCAGTACTCTGTGACTTATGCCAGCCCTGCCACCATGTGTTCCACTGACTTTGTTGCTCCCAGCTGACCTTCACCATCTTTCTTCGCCCACTGCTGATGAGGTGTCCCCAGTCTGGTTCTTTACATTACAGATACTATCCGTGCCAGGCCATCTTCCTGAGGTTGCTTATGGCCTTATCCAAATCACATTTGGCCTTGCAAAGCTTTGAATCCTTCCAAATCCTTGCAAAAAGGCTGCATGCAATTTGATAAGATGGCAGGACCAGCAGAGCCCAGGGTAGCAGAGGCAGTGAAGTGCAGGACAACCAAAATGGCAGAGATGGGGGAGATGGCTGAGTGGAAGGACTTGAAGTGCCCCTATGGTTATTGGTGCTGGTGGGCTGACTAGCACCCAAATTTTGATCACATGACCTTAGGGGGTGCTTCAATCACCATAACTTAAGGTGCCGGGCACAACTACCATTTGTTCAGCTCTGCTATAACTTCAAATGGCTGCTGAACAAATGTTGGTTAAGTGAGTATAACAGAGTTGGAAGTGACCTTGAAAATCTTCTAGTCTTCTAATCCAACCCCCTGTTCAAGCAGGAGACCATTTCAGACAAATAGATGTCCAGTCTCTTTTTCACAGCCTCCAGTGATAAAGCATCCACAACTTCTGAAGTTCCACGGGTTTATTGTTCTCACTGTCAGGAAGTTTCTCCTTAGATTGGTTCTCTCCTTGATTAGTTTCCATCCATTGCTCCATCCATTCCATCCATTGAGGATTACCCATGCATTAAAATTAAGGTGCAATAAGGTATATCTTTCTTCTACTTTTGCTTTAATCATATTGTGTTCCTGAACTGAATCTGCTTTACACAAACTCCACCTAATGAAAAAGACTTTAATCCTTTTTGTCTCAAACTTATTTTATAATCTCAAGGCAAAGCTATTGTAATACATTCTATATGAAGCTGTTATTTTAACCACTTTACCAATACTTTATTATCTTCCAAGCACAAGGCAAGGTGCTCACCAGGATTATGTATCCCCTTTGCTTTTGGCCATACCTGAACAATTGTTTGCATAGTTGGCTGTGCCACAATGTTTTATTCATCCTTGGATGAAGCTACTGCTATTGGCTTCATTGTAGAATTGCTAGAATTGGAGCAGGTCTACAATAACAGGACTCAACTGGCTAAGCTTTACCTTTGGTCCTTAAATGTTTTTCTGCTTCCTGCCTTTGCTATTCTTAATGCAACAAATTTGTTATTCTTCTTTTACCTAACTTGCTTTCTCTGCCTGTTTATATGTTCTTGTTTCCGTTATTGCCTTGTTTCCATTATTGCTCTTGTCAATATTAAAGATACCAGCAACTTCAAGCCTTCCTACAGATACTTTACCTGCAATATTTCTTCCATTTAAAAGCAATGCCTTTCTTTTTCATCTGTGATCTCAAGATTTTATTAGGATTCTGCTATATGCTGCAAGTACCATTTACAGCCCTTCATATGCTCATTACTTAATTTAATTTAATTTAATTTAATTTAATTTAATTTAATATTTGCATTTGTATACCGCCCTTTCCCTGAGGACTCAGGGCGGTTTACAGGGAATTAAAATCGAAACATACAAAAGTTAAAACCAATTAAAAAAGCATTAAATTCACCCTGTAGATTAAAACCCCAGTTAAAATTTTCTCCTCAGCCTGGGCCCGAGAGCTCAAAGAGCCAGGTCTTCAGGCCCCGGCGGAATGATCGGAGGTCAGGAGCAGTCCTCAGCTCTACCGGCAGCTGGTTCCAGAGGGCAGGCGCTCCCACCGAGAAGGCCCTATCCCTGGGTGTCACCCGCCGGCAATCTCTCACCGGCGGAACCCTGAGCAGACCCTCCCTGTGGGAGCGCACTGGGCGAAGGGCATTTGATGCCGGCAGCAGGTGTTCCTTAAGCCTGTCAGGCTTTGTATTAGCGTGTTTAATCCAACTCAGGAGGATCAGTGATGAGTTCTACTTCTAGTGATGTTGGCGATGTACGTGATTTGATATTCTAGGGATGAGTAAGCTTCTTGCAACAAGGATCCTAGTAGTATATGTGATGATTTCATTCTATCAACCTTACAACTGCTCCCTGTATCTTCACCAAATGTATAGTAATCTTCATCTTTATGGAATATATACTTTATTATTACCTTCTATGAATCCATCTCAGTCTCTATAGAATTATAAGAAATTTATACTCCATTTTCTTAATACTTTTGGTCTTTGTATTAGTCACAGAAGTCCCGTCTTTGATTGTCTTTTAAGCATTGCCACTTTGCTTCATTTTGCCTCACTTCTGAAACCTTGTTCAGTTCAAATAGGTATAAGAGACCTCTCTCTCTCTCTCTCTCTCTCTCTCTGTGTGTGTGTGTGTGTGTGTGTGTGTGTGTATACTTTGAGCCAGATGCAAATCACAATGAGGTTACATATCCCTATTGTGCTTTTGTAGTACTGCTGTTGTATGACATATTGGTGCATAAACATTTCTCAATACAAATTTTGAGCATAGCTCTGCCATGTACTGTGTTGACCTCTGAAATAGGGAGGCAACAAGAGTTCTGGACAAGATTACTTCCAAATTTTTTCCTGCTTTGAAATTCTCCCAATGGAGAAAAAGGATGAATGTGGCTAAGCACAGTGACATACCCACATACAGGAATATGCCAGGATAATAAAAAAATAAAGAATGATCACGTCTCGATTTTTATTGCACCTGCAGGTTTGCATCCAGCAGCTCATTTTAGAATTACTTGTTCCTTCCTAGAAAGAGAAGTTTGTGAATATTCTTCTGTAGGACACTCTGACCGGTTTATAAAGTTCTTTGCCTATACAATTGATCGTGCATCTCCATTTATAAGAAACGTATGTAAAAATTTGAGAAGAGTTTTGCTGGATCAGTCAAAAGTTAGCTGCTCCATCATTCTATTCCAAATAGTAACCAACCAGATACATTTGGGAACTTCAGAAGGATGCTTAGCAGGTCTTCTAATGCTTAAGATATGCTGCCTGTGATTTAGGAGATAAAAGAGTATCCCTTGTTTGTGTGTACAGCTACCATTCAGTGTTGCCTTCTGACAACTGTCTGGACATGTTTCTACAGTTTTCTTGGCATTTTGGAAGTGGTTTGCCAGGGCCTGCTTCCCAGGGCTGAGAGTGACTGGTCAAGGGTCACCCAGCTGGCTTCATGCTTACAACAGAAATTAGATTCACAATCTCCCAATTTCTAGCTCACATCTTAACCACTACACCAAACTGGCACAGTGTCACTAAATCCTCATAAAATTTTGTAAATTTCTGTATACTCTGTTTGTCCAGATTGTCAAACTTGTCTGTTTTCAAAGTCCATTGACTATTCTCCAGTTATATGTTTGAAAGTGTGTCATCTTCAAATTACATATCTATAACATACTTTCGATTTTTCAGTTATGCCCAACAGCTCAGAAATATTACCTACTTTTAATTCCACTGGCATATGATTTCATTTCCTCTGGTCATGAGAGTTAGAATGATACTTAAAAATTAAGTAGAGCTGAATTAATAAGCTGCAGGTTATAAAATAATATATGCAACTTTACTTAATAGCTGTATTTCCCTCTTATTTGCAGAACTATACTAAATGTTCATTACTACAAAGAAAAGGAATAAGAAAATTTGGCTGTCAAATTAAGTCTTAAAAGCACTGGACTGGATTTTTAAATTATACTGCATGTATGATTTGTCTACACCAAAACCGGATTTTAAACCTTTACTGTTTAAGTAATAAAAGTTTTGCCTTCCATCCTGCATAATTTGTGTGCAACTTAATCAGCAACATAATCTCCAGTACAGGAGTTTTCCAAGGTTACTAGGCTGATAAATATTTAAAACGGAGTGCTGGCTTAGAAAGACATTTTATCTAGTCTAGTTCTTAAACTATTGGTTTAAAATGTGGTTATATTCTGAATTGTGATGGTTGTACATTCTGTCTTTTATTTTCACTGGATCAACAGCTAGTAATCCTGTACAATTATTGCACAAAATTATTACATGACTCATGTACTACTATATAGTGAGGAAGCCGAGTTAAAATAAAACCCACAGACGTCTGCTCTTAAATTAGACAGTTACCACAAATATATCAACTACATAAACTGATTGTATAAAATTAGGTTTTTTATATGTACAGGGATTGTTGTCCAGGTGAATAGATACTTTAATGTCATGTCTTTAAAAGTAGTTTAAAATGATATTTAAAATGTAGATATAGCTGAAATGAAAAATTCAGTGATTTCTAGTGGGGGAAAAATTGCAAACTAAATATTTTTAGTGTCATACTGTCCACAATACCAGTTATAATGCTTTGAGTTTTAATGTTACTTATGTTAACAGCCCTTTGTTCTCTTATTCTTTATCTTGCTTTCTAATATTGTATTCTGTACTGTGCTGTTTGGGGTGGGAGGTGATGATACATAAGTCACAGTTGAAAAGATATATAGAGTTGATGTGTTGTAACCAAGCTGGTCATACTTCCTGTAGTTTAGTTATTCTTTTATCAATCTCATTATGAGGAAGTTCATTAACCACAATTTAAGGATAGCACGCCATAATGATAACCATGATTTGAAAGTGACATGTCACTCTTGGGAAGCACTAACTCTTCCTGTTCTTTTTGTCTGTTTAAAAGATCTATTAAAATATACGTTTTTGTTATTGGCAAGATAAATACAAGTTCAAGAAGTTCAACTGCACTTTTTATTTAAAAAATTCTGCAACTGCTGCTACTATATTCAATTACATTATGCAATAGTTACTCACTCTTTTATTATCATACTTATAGAGTGAAATTATTATTACAAACATCTATATTTGCATTTAAATTCCCTATTCAACTTCTGTAATCAATGCATAGGAAAAGACCCAATTATACAGTGATTGAAAAACAAAACACTTGTATCTCTAGGAGTGAAATGAAGCAGAGTATGGCAGACAATTTTTATGTAGGCTTTCTCCTCCAGGACTCAAACCCTTCTATCACACAACAAAGAATTTTGCCACTGCATGCATGGTAGAAGGGTTTGAGTCCTGGAGGTTACAGAATTATAGTTGTCAGCTTGTGCCAATTTTTTGGAGATAATTTTTGGAACATTATATTTAGTCATAAACTTAGTGGCTTCCCACTCACATAAACTAGGGAGTGACCCTAACATTTTGAGAACATGTATTTTCTTAACAGGGATGTTATTATTTATTATTAATGTCAGTACTATTTTTAATATATCGTAAAAGGTGATGTCTATTGCTGGCCAATGAACATAATAGTTATATTCTTCTTCTTCTTCGAAATGAAGCAGGGGTGATATGGAAAGGAAGAAGAAAAAAGTTAACTGCATTTGTTAGGAATATCTCTGACCTTCATACTCAAAAGGCTGTATCTAAAATAAACTGTGACTTAGTGCTATACGCAAGCCAAGTTACAATATCCTATAAACATAACTAATAGCAGTATACAATGCATATAATATTGTTTTCATCTTGTACACCATCATGTGTTTTGCAACATGAGAAGCAGTGAACATATATTTTAATTAAGGTTTGGCCAGTGAATAATTCCAGAAAGATTCCGAGAATCTAAGATAGTCATGTTGACCAGAAAGTGATGTGAATAAATTAAAATGAAAGCTCAGTAAGATTGTAGTAGGTAGGATATAAATAGTGTTTTCTGCAACCCAGAAATGAAAGTTGTTATTAAATAATGTTCACTTTTACTGAATAATATTTTGGGTTTTTTAGTGAACCTGTAGATCAATAAAAGCAGTTCACTGACTATTTCCATTGGAAGTTTGTTCACATTTTAATAAATTTTTGGACTTATATTTTCCACAGATGATTCAGCGAGAAATAGAAGTAAAAAATAAAGTTACTGCAGTGGCATTGACAGATTCAGTTCATAACGTGTGGCATCAAGAAGCTGATAAAATTGTTCGAGAGTGGATGCGAGAGGTGAGGCTGTAATCTGATAACCAAGTGCACAAACTGACCAACTAGCATTCTTATTATTAGGAGCAGCACTTCCTTCCTCCTGCTTTTACAATTTTCCCTTAGGGGAACATGAATGCCTTTGTATATAAAGACTGTTATAAAGAGACTATGAACTTTATTCAATTCATCCAGCAGGGCTTAAATTTTTCATACAAATTACAGATCATTGTTAAAATCCAATTTTGATCATCAAAGAGTTTCACTCAACATTATATCTAAGTTATATATGCATACATACTTACCATAATGCTGTTTTTTGGGGGGTCAGTTGTATTTTGAGTGCAGAAAAAGATGGCATCATTAAGAAATGAAATGCAGATGAGAAGAGGAAATCTAATTTAAATCTGGGTTATATTATCTTTTCATTGCTTTCTAACATTGCAAACCATCCTTCTTTAAATTTCTCACGTTATTTGAGGGTGCCAATTCCATCCAACCGTAACTTTCATAGTCTTCACCTTCTTCTTAACCTACTATTCCATCATGTGCATGTTTTGTGGGTTAATTCTCATTCATTCTCCCTATACAACCAAACCACTTCAACATACTTCTTTCATATAGATGACTAACTTTATAGTTCATTGTTTTACTACTATTAGTTCACTTCTTTGGTATACTGTTTAGTTTTAATATTAGTGGATAAAAAGAAATATAAGCCACTAAGAGTCTTTTGTGATTGGAATGGCACATTCTAGTAAATAAGAAAAATAAATTCATTTGGGGATTGATTCATATAAATATTTCTTTAAAATGTCTTTCTAATTCTTAAATACGTAAATGTTACTTTGAAAATGCAACTTAGAAATCTTACATTTACTTTATTTTACAAGTTTTTTTTCTTTATATTTCAAGTAAATACCAGTATTAAAGTTTTCTGTATTTATCTTTTTTTGGCAATTGAATAAAATACTCAAGTTGAAAAGCTTATTGAGAAAAAGAAATATTATGAAAATTCAGAACATTTAATATATAACATGAGGAGCAAAGCATTAAAATGTACATCTCCCATTTTAAACCTAATAACTAATTGCTATTGAGAAATATTTAAATAAGACAATCCATTACCCATGATTTTATTTTCAGAAAATAGTGAATTAAAATATGGATGGGATACTCAAAGAATCTCATCTTAACAGTGTTATATTACATGAATTTTAGATATGTTTCTAAACTACATCATGCCAACAGGATATATTTTTACTATATCAGGTTTAGATTGAGAGATTGAATAATAATTCATTTTTTTCTCAGTTGCTTTGAACATGCAGTGGTAATTGCTGTTACTGAAAGAATGAATAGTTAACAATAGCAATTTTTCACTGCATCTATCTACCTTTATCACAGCATACATATTTAAGTGCCAGTAGAAATCCTATTTTAAAGTTTTGTTAGACATTGTGATGACTGATAAAACAAATTTTCCATTTTTGTATCTTCAGTCTGCATTTGAGATACTCAATTCTTATTGCCATTGGCTCATTGTATATAGTATAAAGTAATTTTGTTGAAATCTTTGGTGTTCTCTAAAATTCTCTGATGTAATGTTATATCAGTAGAAATATTAATTTTATCTATGTCAAACATATAATACCTCATAAAAATTCCAATTCCTTCTTTCAGGTGTTAATTAAAAACGGGTCTCCGAATGTACATTTTAAAGTCTTTATGAAATACAGAAATATTACCATCACACAATTAGGTAAAAGATAACAAATACACTAGTCAGTTATATTTTTTGCACAGAGTTCAGTAGTTTTACTGATCTAGCATTTCTTACAAAATATGCAGTGCTTGTGAGCAATTTCTAATCTCATACAATACCTCTTCTTTATGTTCTTCCTCCTCTCTCTGGTCCCAGAACAGGAGGAGAGCCTTGACAAATCTTTTCAAAACTCATGGCTTTTACATTATTGGAGGAGACTACAGCTTTTGAAATTCTCTCCTCACCTAAACACAGCTGACATCTTCTTCCAGACAAAATGAATTAAGAAACTATAATAAGACATTTGATCTACCAGTCAAGAATCTTTCTATAGTGAGGATGGCTTCCATGGTGCACAACTGTGGCAGCAACATTTAAAAATATACAATACATGCTTTTTGGGCATAAGGACAATCAGCCATTTATCTGGGATGCATGTATTTAGTTCTTTCTTATTCCTCATTTTTCAATATAAGTTTTTAATTATATCAAATGTTTTAATTAAATCAGATGTCTTCATATTTTAACAAAAGCTTGGTGGATTATTTTGTTTGACAGTCATTATTCATGAAAAGTAAATTGTAATAATTTTGAAGAAAATGCTATGATATTTAAATTCCAAGGTTGAAAAGTAAAAGAGGATTTAATTAGGAAATAAGCAATTAATAGATTAGTAAAACTGAGATATTTCATGCTGATTTATTATCCATAATATCATTCATATTTTATTTCCCATAATCTATGTCATTTTTCTCTCTTATATTTTATGTAACACAACTTGAATCAGTTCCATTTTAATAAAGTTTTAGCCCGATTAACCATACTAATTTTACATAAGTACAAAAAAAGATAAATATCCAATTAGGATGTATTATTTGAACTAATGCATCTGTTAAGATATTTGAAATAAGGTAGACACCCCCCCCCCCAGTATTTCTTTTCAAGGACAAAGTATTTCCAATTCTTTCCATCTCTTTTGGCACACTTAACTTCCAATGGTTAGTTCATCCTCTGTCTACCTGTTTCATTTTGTATAAAAAGGTAAAGGTTCCCCCGCACATGCGTGCTAGTCGTTTCCAACTCTAGGGGCCGGTGCTCATCTCCGTTTCGAAGCCGAAGAGCCAGCGCTTGCCCGAAGACGTCTCCGTGGTCATGTGGCTGGCATGACTAGAGGCCAAAGGCGCACGGAACACTGTTACCTTCCCACCGTAGTGGTCCCTATTTTTCTACTCGCATTTTTACGTGCTTTTGAACTGCTAGGTTGGCAGAAGCTGGGACGAGTAACAGGTGCTCACTCTGCTACGCGGCACTCAGGTTTCAACCCGCCAAACTGCCGACCTTCTGATCCTTAATAGTGTGATGTCCCAAGCTAGACATAGTACTTGAGTGAGATGTATCCATTGGATATTCTCCATCATTTAGATGTTATTTGACTGAGTTGTGTCTCATATTAATTCCATATATAATATATTAAATCCTCTTAGGGGATCATTTATTTATTTATTATTAATTAAATTGATATAGCTACCTGTATTGGCCAATCACCTGAGGCAGCTGATCTTGGGAATTATGAAAGAGAAGAAAGTTGTCAGATAGTTCTTCTTTGCTCATGCTACTGCCATGGTAATTTCATTGCCAGGTAAGAGGACATATTTGTGGACGTAATTGCCTCAGATGTTAATATAATTACAAAACAGCAAAAGCTCTTAATTTGGTCCTGAAGGTTTCTACTAGATATAATAATGCTTGCAGATATATAGCTACTTCTACTCTTGTATGAGCTCAAACCTCACTTTACAAGTCCAGTTTATTTTTTTGGTCCTGACATGATAATCCCTATGATTAAGCTTTGACAATATGGTTAAAAAACCCTAAGGTATTTGATTATTCAAAGTTCTCTTTAATTTCAGAATTGCTGTAATTGGGTATCAAGTTCAGAACCTCTGGATACATCAGTAGAGTCCATGCTACCTGATTGCCCACGTGTTTCTGCAGGTATGCAATCTCTGTTCCTGAAATAAGCTAGTTGTTTGCCATCAGGAAATTACTAGTTTATTGAATATCATTTTGATGTTTTAGTATTTTAGTGGGTCACCTATTCAGATCAGTGTCCTGACATCTAAGGTAAAGGTAAAGGTTTCCCCTATCCAGTCATGTTTGACTCTGGGAGGGAGTGTTCATCTCCATTTCTTAGCCAAGAGAACCAGCATTGTCCAAAGGCACTTCCATGGTCATGTTGTAAGCATTACTATATATGGAGGCACATGGAATGCTGTTACTTTCCCACCAAAGTGGTACTTATTTATCTACTTGCATTTGCATGCTTTCAAACTGCAAGGTTGGCAGGACCTGGGGCAAGAACTGGAGGATTGAGATACAGAAAAAAGGTGAATGAAAGGGTAAATGATTGAAGTATGTACAGTAAATACTTGCAGTGATTTGACAATTAGTAACCCCATAGATTGACATTAATCTGTCTCCTGCCTGGCCCTTTATGTTTTCCAGCAGTACACTGATCACTGCTATAAATGAGTCAATACACTTTTCTTCTACTCATCTGTTTCTCTGTCTTTCACAACATTGTAGACTTCTCAAAATAACTAGGCCTTTGTATAAAATATCCAAAATATCATAATTTGAGCCTGATCATTTGCACTTCATGTGAGAACCAAGGTTAATTTGTCTATGATCCATGTAGCCCAGGGGTGTCAAATTGCCAGCCTGTGGGCTGGATGCGTCATGCCGAAACTGTGCCCACCCCATTGTCAGCAATGGAAAAAAGTCGCGATAAATCACGTGACGTTGCAAGTTTGACACCCCTAATGTAGACAATTTTTCTTTCTTTCTTTCTTTCTTTCTTTCTTTCTTTCTTTCTTTCTTTCTTTCTTTCTTTCTTTCTTTCTTTCTTTCTTATTAGACTATCACAAGGAAAACCATTGCCTGCACATTTCTCACCTCTATAGACATAAACACATCATGATATCTGAACATTTTTCTCCAAAGCCTTTACTGTTCCTTGAACAAGTGCTAGCTGTAGGATATTTCTTAACTGTTGGTTTGATAGTTGATAATAAAAGGCATAAAAATAGCTTATTGGTATTCCTTAACTTTCTTGTTTATTTATTTATTTCCCACCCTTATTATTTTCATAAGTAATTCTGGGAGCAAATGTGCCTAATATTCCTTTCCAATTTTCCAACAACCCTGTGAGGTGAATTGGGGTGAGAGAGAGTGACTGACACAAAAGCTTTTAAAATAAACCAAAGAAATGCATATTCAAATAGTGCATAATTAACCTGATGTGATAATCACTACTAACCTGGATAGCATTAAAAGGACATTAATTTAATGGAGGTTAAGTTCATTAGTTTGGACAACCTAGTAGCTAACTCACTTGGGTATCACTGGAACTCTATAGGCTTCTGGTTGTCCACTACAAGAAAAAAAATTAGATTCATATGTAAAGTAAACTTGTAAGTAAAATTTAATTGGAATTGCATAAAGCAGGTATTTGTATAAAAATCCTGATAAATATAATGTGTTTGATATAATGCAGTAGGATAAAATGCAAGAGGAAGATTAATGGAAAATCTTTTTTATTAAAATGGGAATGAAAAATATTTGTTGCTAGAATTTGACTAATGTGTGAAATATTTGTCATTAAGAAAGCACACCATATTTATGCCATTTAGATGGCAGAAGAGACATAGAAAATTCTAACTCCTTTCTGTCTAATAGAATAGATGTTTGAATTCTTTTTCTAACCAAAATTGGAAAGTCTTGTTTTAGCCAAAATCAGAGTCTTAAGATCATTCTGCTCTCCTATACAGCAGCAAATAGAGATGTATTTTTTGAAGTACAATTTTACTTACACCTCAAAGAACCTCAAAATAATGAAAAAAATAATTACAAATTGGCCGTTCATTCACACTGATTTCCTAAAACAATTTCACATCCTTTTGTAAATAGTATGTATTAGTATAATAGTGTGTAAGTTTACCAGTAAACCAGAATGTAACAATAAAAACAAGACGAATATAACAGATCATTAAAGCCTTTGAAATAGTTGCATATGACAATAATTGTAGTCTCCATCAAAATATTGATAAAAGCTCCTTTACTTATTGATTAGAAAGTTCCTTGTTTACTTCAGTGCTTTGCTTATGTTAAACTTACTGAATTTGGTCCCTGCACCACTGTTCTTAAGCATATTGCTAATATGAATGGAGCAGTCAGATACTAGCACTTCTTTTCATTTGTTAATGGAGTATTATCTCACCATCAGTTCCTTGGAGAAAAATGAGCATATTTAACACATTGTCAGGAAGCATACTGCTTATCCTTAATGACTATATTTTTCTTCTATTTTCTATTTGTATATGCTGTATTTGTGGTAACTATTGATGTGAGATACCTAGAACATTATGAGTCAAATATGTTCTCTACAAAGCATGTTCTCTTTTACAAAGAAAGTGTATAACAACAAAGGCTAAAATTATCCCGTTAGCCCCACCTCTGTTATTTGGGATAGAGGCATCAGAACTCGAGCAACCCCTTTGTGCAATTCATCAGGATAGTAGTAAGGATTAATTCTCACTTCATTAATGAAGTGCAAATTGCTAAGGATTAGGGGACAATTATTCCTGAGCAGCTGAGTTCACACTTCATCTGATTGTGGATTAGTGGACTTGTAAACTGCAAGTGTGAATTAGCTTTATGTCTCTTCAGCTGCAAGAAATCATTTTTACTATGAATTCGGGAAACTTTCTTAGAAAGGCCAAGTGGACTTTCTGAAACTCCACATTTTAAGATTTCTAAATCAAATTCTGTGAAAATAAATGCATATTATACATCAGAATTGAACTGAAATAGGAAGCTTGATCTTTTTTTGTGAAAACAGATTACAAAACTGATTATTTTTGTAACACAGTATTATCTGCCATTCCAGCTATATTAATAAGTTTATCGTGATGTATCGCACCATGTTTTGCCCTTGTGGGCATGGCATGCATGTGATCCACCCAGCTTGTGGGCAACCAGTTTGACACCCCTGACCTAGATTCTTTAATCTAAAGGCTATGTTACTGCCACATTCCACCAACCTAAGAGGTATATGCAGTATGCTAGTACATATTTGGGATGCATTTTAAAAGTGATAAACTTTTAAAATATATATTAAATTTACTTTATGGCAATCATACTTTTAATAAGTTGGTTTTGAAAATATATATGAACTTTTCAAGTTCTAACGCAAATATATTCCTAGAATACATAGAATGTAAGGGTTGGAAGGGATCTCAGAGGTGATATGGCCCAACTTACTGCCTAGTGCAGGAACCCACTTCTAGTCCATCCTTGACTCAGTGCAGGATAGAAAGGAATTTTTTCACATTGTATCTCAACAACAACATTCAATCCATATTAGATGATCAAGCCGTAATAAAGTTTACTTTGTAATATTTCTTTCCTCATATAAATATGGTATCATATTTTCTAATGCACAGGCCTAAGCTTTGAAAAATGCATGAATTAGTCTCTTGTAAGAAAAGGGAGGCAATATATGGACTAAAGCCAGGACTCTGGATGTCAGAGTGCAAATCTAAGAAAATAAACTCAAGAGTAAATATCAATGAGTTACCGCTATTTATGTCATTATAAAAATAGGGTTTTGGATTGTAGCCATAATTATTGTGGAAAATATGCTAAGACTATTCCTCCCCTTCCTCCACGATGTGCACATGTATTTAATTCAGGTATCACTATTTAGAAAGGGTTTTTAATTGACAGAGAAGAGATTTATAAATAATATATCTATTATTTAAATAACTTGATATTACGGACTGTTATTTAATAAAATAAAGAAGATATCTTAGTGAGTGAACGTGAATTTTAAAACTTGTAGAAAAAATTCCTATAAGATATTGTTATTCAAGAAAAAGTTAAAAGTTACTTTTTATAGAGAAAGGAGTTTTGTTTTCATTTTCAAAAACAATAGCAAACTGATTCATAGTATCATAATATTTTTTTAAAAAAATATAATATTTAATTCTCTTGTGTCAAGTAAGGTTCATAACTGAAAAAATATGATACAGCATAGGTTGAATTGAGTGTTCTCTGTCCAATAACATAGGATATCTTCATTTTCAAATACAAATATGCTCAATTTTTGAGCATTTTTATCTTGTATTTAGTGGCACTCCTACTCTGTGCATATGCCTAGGTCTTAACCAGCTCTAATAGTCTAATTAGAATATTCTAAGTAGAAAGAAATATCAGAAAACTCATAGAAGCATCCTTGCATAAGTGCAAAAATAGATACATCCAAAGTATTTTTATACTTGAGTTTTCCAGAATAATTATTGGCATGCACTTGTTCTGTATCTATATCCCTACACCTATGATGTTTAACATAAAAGAAGTTATTTTCAGAATGGTGAAAAATATTTAAAACATCTGCCTTTTTTTAAAAAAAATGAAACAACAGATTCCTTTAAATTGCTATTCTACATTTATTTAGTTAAAGACCCATTGAACCAAGACATATTTATTAGCAGATATACAGTAATTGTATAAGGTAACATTTTAAAAAAAACAATCTAACTGACTTTCTCAAATTTGAATTTTAACAGTAAGATCAGCTTGATCTGATTTAGAGATTATTTAAAGCACGTATACAATTTTAAAGCCTTTACAGTGTTGTTATTGAATTTTCTTTTTATATATAAAAAGTACAAAATCTATTATAAACTGGGGATAGAAGCTTGTAATGTGCCTCTTGCAATTTGGCTTGAGCAGTTACTATTTTTCTGATATTCTTTCACTAGCTGGCTTTAGAAAAAAAATGTCTGGCACCAGTATACTATTAGGCTGTAATTAGTGTAACTAACAACTAGTATGAAAGAGCATCATAGAGGTCACTGTAAGACTTCAAAGGTCTTAACAGGTTAAGGTTGGAGGGCAATCTGTCTCTTTGCTTAATCTGTTGCCATATCTGGTGAGATTTGTTGAAATCTTCAGGGACCTTTAACCTTGAGGTGTTGCTCTCTCATAATTTACTGGTCACATGCCATATTCTTTATTCCTGTCTGTTTACATAAGCATAGGACTTAGTGAGTGGTAGCTTCATTTTAGAGTTCATGTACAATAGTGCACAGATTATCATCTCTTCACTGCAAAAAAAAACATTATGGGCTAACTGCTTTAACATTCTTTGTCTGCCAAAACTGGACTAAACTGTGCAGCTCGATTTGCATGTGACAGTTAAAAAATTGTGTAGAAGAAAATCTAAGAAGTACAGACTATGAAGGATATAAAGCTGTGTTACTTCAAATGTGTTTACATATCTTCAGCAAATTTAGTTGTGTAATGCTGAATTTGCTGCAATAAAATTTACTGCTTCTTTTGGTAGTTCAAATAACTTTATATAAATTACAAAAAGTTACAAAGTTACAAATATTGTCACAAGTAAATTGTAATTATTTTTTTATTATTTTTAAGACACTTGTGACAAAAAGTTCAAGTAGAAAGTTAAATATCAGCCCTTTCATGTTTTATTTCACATCAGATACATTTTCTTCTCATTTCCTTTCAAAACACAAAAAAGGTACGTGTGTACAAAAATCATTTTGCACCACCCCATTTCATATTACGAGTACTAATAATATGATTTTGAATATGTTCGAATATCATAGACCTAGCCCTAAATATTTTCATAATTTAAGTATTGGAAATTTCTTTAAAAATGTCAGAATCAAGGACAAAACTGTGTTGAAAGAAATATATACAAGGACATTTCAAATAGTAACACTTAATATAGTGTTTGGAAAGTTTTTTCTTTCAGACTATCTTGTGATTATCTAAGGGAGTACTACATCAAAGCTATATAGACTTCAAAGCTCAGAGCCACTTACCACTTATAGCTATTATTAAAATCTACCACTTCACTCTGCCAACAATTCGTCTTAGCAGCTTCATTGAGTTATCCCCATCTATTACCTATCATAAAGGAGTAAAAAAAATACTGTTAAATATTATTTAAAATACTAATATAAACTTCAAAAAAGACATGAAAGCAATAAGAAGAGGAAGAATTAGAATTAAGGCCATACTATTATGATATTTGCATATATAATTTCTTTTGTTTGTCTTAAGGAACCATCCAATGATAAGTGTCAGTGCAACAATTTATTGCAAGTAAGATCTCAGAAGGTATGAAGCATTTGCTTTTGATAGCATTTTATTAGATTTTATAGAACACATACTTGCAGCACAATCCTTTACAAATAATTCTTGAGACAGATGGTTGTAACTATGGGTAGTTAGAAAAAGCAATTGAACAGTACTTGGATTTAATGTTCTTATCTGTAAATTCTTAAATAGAATGTTCTTAAATAGGTCATGTGATAACTCCTAGCAATTTTCCATAACTTATTTTCAAAAGCCTATTCCAGAGAAGTGTCATTTCTGTGTGTACACGCATGCCCAGACAAACTTAAAGTATCTGTGATGAGCCTTCACATAGCTATAGCTGCTTTATGGTTTTTAGAACAGAATCCGGAGTGTCCTGTTGAATGAATTGCACAGCCTTAGCAAATAACTTATGTCCACTCTGTATGAGTCTTGTAATCACAGTAATCACTATTAACTTATTGCTACTTTTTAGTGTTGTGCATATTTCAAAAGGATTCAGAAGAACTGATTTTACCTCAGAGAAGCACAGTATCTCTCCACTGTAATGGACAGCAGAGAGTTACAGTGCTTGTATGGCATCTAAAGTACTGCTGAATTATTTTAAAGCATGTGCGTCCTTTCCCCCCCCCCCCCATTAACTAAAGCAGAATCTTGTGTTCTGGATAGCGTTGCCAACAGATTACTTTAAGCTTTGGTTTTAAATCACTTGACTGATTTTCATACATTTTTTTAAAAAAAATATTTATTTATTGCTGTGATTTTTATGCCACTTCAATCTAACCAATTCTAAGCAGCTTACAAAAATCAGGAAATATAATCAACATTACCAAAAATAATAATAATAATGAATAAAGGATCACAATAACTACAACCTGGTTATACTCCTAGCGCTATCTCTTACACTTAGGACCAGCATCATCTAATTCCTTCAAGTTGGCAAAAGAGTTTTGAAACAGCCAGGGCTTCACAAGCTTCCTAAATATTATCAGAGAGAGGGCCAACCTGGCCTTCAAGGACAAGGCATTCTGCAGGAAGAGCCCCTTTAATGGAAAATGGTTGTTTGGGATCCTTATAGCAATAGCACTTAGACTTATACACCGCTTCACAGTGCTTTACAGCCCTCTCCAAGTGGTTTACAGAGTCAGCATACTGCCCCTAGCAATCTGGATCCTCATTCTACTGACTCCAGAAGGATGGAAGGCTGAGTCAACTTTGAGCAGGTGAGAATCGAACTGCTGAACTGGTGGCAGCCAGCAGCCAGCAGAAGTAGCCTGCAGTACTGAATTCTTACCACTGTGCCACCATGGCTCTTTTATGTCTTTTATCCTACTTCCTTATCACTATTCCCGTATCCATCCAATTTGCTGATAATGTGAACTTTCACATTCATTAGGTAAATTCTACCTAATTATTGCATTAGTTAAATTTAATACACTTATATTTCCAAATTTTAATGAAAAGAAAGTTTTTTAAGTTAAAGAAAGAGTACTTTCTTGATGGCTATGGATATTCACAAGAAGCACTGTTTATCGCAGGAAGAATAGAGAAATACATCTTTAAGATCAGCATAGGACCAGGCAATATAAGGGTTCTAGAGTTTGGGTTGTGGCCATCCTCACTAAATTAGCTACACTTATAAAATATTTTGACGTAATATCTCATATTTATTATTTTAGTACATTTATTTATGTATATTAATGGACAAATAGCTTTATTTTTACACAACAGGAAAGTTAAAATGTGCCAAACATATTCAGCATTTAATAGTAATACATTCTTTTATTAGGGTTTCTTATGATTAGATGTGTTGAAATGGCATGTTACTCTTGATAGGAAATTTGTCTTGTAAAAGATACTTTAATAGAAAGTTAGGAACAAGTGAACTTCTTTTAGTATGTTTTATAGAGCAATTTATACAGTCAGAAGAGATCTGTGACATGCTTTCTGGAACTGTGCCATTAATCCATTTACAGCCGTTTGTTGCAATGAAGAGAAAATTACTAATGAAAGAAGTGATCAAATGTTAAGTAAATGTCTTTGCTTCACTTGTATTCTTTTTTTAGTTAGTAAATGCAGCTGGCACTCTAGCAAGTGTTTAAGCCAGGCCTTTTATTAAAATTGAAAGAATGTGGCAACAGTCAGCAATTTTGCGCCTCTTGGGCAGAGTCCAACTAAGCTCCTTGTTTGGCCACACTTAGTTCCCCATCACTGACTTTAGAAGGCAGAAGTAGGCCAATTCTATGTTGACCTATTGGTCATGACCACTCCTACTTCATTTAAAGGATTTCACATCCTAATCTTGCACACAGAATGGAGGCCCAAAGCAATAAAGGAAATTTGAAGTACTGAATACTTGCTGTCTGTTAGTTAACAGTTTCAAATGAGCAATTGGGATGAATAAATATAATACATTCAGTTTAAAAAATATTTCTTTTTTTGCTGAGAGCGAAACAAAAAGCCTGAACGGTTATTGTTAGATCTAAAAAGGTCTATGTCAGGCACATATACTTTTTAAAGAGATTTTCTTTCCTCCTTTTCAAAAGTAAGATTTTTTTCCAGGCTGCCTGATTATAAAAGCAAAATGTTATAATACAATTCTCTACAATAAATTGTATATACAATATGACAGCCGAATTAGTATGGTTTATGACTTTTTTTAAAAAAAAGATGTTTCTTGTCCTGTTTTAAACTGAGAATATTGCTGTTTTTTTAAATAACATCATATTACTTTTAGTAAACATCACCAAACTTGATTAATCAATTTATATTACTGCATAAATTTTCCAAAAATGTTCTAATAAATTCAACAGTGCTGTTGTAGAACTCACATTTAAATGCTGCTATTCCCTAACATTTCAAAAGTAGATTCCTAAAGCTTCCACTTTCACATACCTTTAAAGATCTATGTTAAGTGAAATCATCTGGGAATTTCAAATTAGTGGCAGAAGTACACCCTATTTCTTAATGTTATCAGATTAAGATTCCTGGACTAATTACCTACATTAATAAATTAGAGTTTCTGTTTTTATTTCTTTGTTTATTTGATTTTTTTAAAAACATACAGTACTTCAGTTTCCAAACTCTTGATAGTTCACAATAACCAAAACAAACAAAAATATCCATGGAACAAATTAAAATAACCATAAATCATTAAAAGCACAGTTACAATTGCACTAATTCTTGGCATCATAAATCACTGTACTTCCTCTAGATCAGGGGTGTCAAACTGCTGACCCACGGGCGGGACACGTCATTGGAAAACTAGGCCCACCTCATTGCCGGCAATGGGGAAAAAGTCACGAGTTTGACATGTCTGCTCTAGATCAACTTTATTTTTAATAGTTTCCTGAAAGTCACTGTCCTTTCAAGCACAGGCTTTTCCAGAGTTTAGGCGATGTCACAGAAAAGCACTAGTTATGAACTTCCATACTATGTATCTTCTTGAAAAGCAATGTTGGGGGAGAAGAGACAAGTACTGATCCAAACATACATACAATGTTCTCCTTCCAATTAAAGTGATGTTTAGTGTTGCAATGCAAGTAAAGTAAATAATTTGTGCTTATCCTTCCAATACATATGGTTGTTATCTTTCTCTTAAAGTTACCTTGTTTTAAGTACAAACATAGCTTAATGGTATAATACAAACTTATTTACAAAACTTCCTTGAAGTTCTTTAATTGTTTCAATTATTCTGCTGTCTATATAGTTTCTAAACTTAAGCATTGGATTTATGTCATATCCTTTAGATAGCTTTGCTTTAATTTTTACTTCCTGCTCCTTTTTTATGTTAAAGAGGAGGCAGGCAAGAAGGAAAAATAATTTTATCCAAGGGCTTTTGAAATGCCATTTCTCTGATCTGCTACTCCTAGTTTGTCTTCATTAAATTAGTTATTTTTCTCAACTCTTTAGGAGCTAGTCCCCTTCCAGAACTCCTTCCCAATTCTGTTGCTCCCACTGAGGTCATCCTTTGCACATCCCTTCTTCCTGTAGGCCTGGTGATCTTCTCCTATTTCATTCAGCCCCTTTGGTTACCTTGATATGTAAACAGTACACAGAGAATCATCTCTGTGGGCGCGCCAGACCTGTGGAACCGCTTGCCGGTTGAGCTCCGGATGGCTCCCGACCTGCGCTCCTTCCGGCGTGATTTAAAAACTTATTTATTTGAACAATCTGGCCTGATCTGATGGGTTTGGGGTTGGATTTAGTTTTAACACATTTTTAGTATTGTATTACTGGGCATAATTATTTAATTCTTTTTAATCTCTTTTTTAACTTTTGTATTTACATTTTGATATTTATTGCCCTGTACACCGCCCTGAGTCCTTCGGGAGAAGGGCGGTATAAAAATTTAATAAATAAATACTGCATTAACAAACTTTTCTACCTGACAAATTTGCCCCTTACAAGTTTGAATTTAGAAGACATGTATGTTTTGTCACAGGTGTTCCAATAAAACCAAGACCTTTCTATCTGTCTTTGTGTCATTTCCTCTGCCTTTGGCAAGGAGATAAAATACAGTTCTGAGAAAAAATACAACCCAGTCTTAATAGTGGCTCACCCTACCCTAAGGGGTTTATTAGTTGTTTCTACAAATGAAGGTATTCCTATAAGAATTTCAGTGTCAAACCATGTAGAGCTTTAACAGAAATAAGTTGCATTTTGAATTGTATAATTTGAATAAAGGTGTAATGTTTTTGCTGAGTCTCACCAAATAAATGAATCACCATATTTTGGATTAACTGACATTATAGTAATCCAGAGAAGAAATTACAAGGTCATGAGTTATATTTGTGAGGTCTTCCTGCCCCAAATATACAAATATAACTAAAGACTTGAATATTGTAGTCATGTTTCATTTCTAGAGTGCTCACACTAGTCAAGGTTTTAAAAGGTCAGAATAGAACTGGAAGGGCCTTAGGACATCTTCTAGTCCATCCCCCTACTCAAGCAGTAGACCCTATACCCGTGGTGGCAAACCAATGGCACGCATGCCACAGGTGGCACGCAAAGCCCTCTCTATGGGCATGTGTGCCGTTGTCCCAGTCCAAGGCCTTAAGTCTCGTCCTGCATCAAAATCTCCCCGGACAAGTGGCTTTTTAAGATGGGTTTTATAAAACCTTTTTGCTTTAGGCCTCCACCGCCATGTGCAAAAAAAAAAAAGTTCAAACAATTAATTTCAACATCTTGCATGTTTGAAGAAATCTTTTTTAAAAGAAATGCTATTATGGTGGGAAAAATAAATTTTCCCTGTCAAATGAGCATAGGCAAGTCAAGACTTAGCTTCTTTTTTTTAGGACTTCCATATAGTCCTCCAGAATAGTAACCATACTTGAATCTAAGTGGTTTTGGTATAAGCTGTTCAGGAAAAGCTAAACTAAAGAATTTTTCAGACCTGCTAGTTCTTATTTTTTTTTCCTACAAGAAACACTAGAAATATAGGTTTAAAAATGCCAGGCAACTCTTATACACATAAGATACATTGATGGCTTTCTTTTTTATTTATCAAGCTAGTGAATAAAGAAAATCACAAACATGAGTTGAGGAAAATGTTTTATTTTGGGTATGTCCTGCAACTTATTCAGAATTCAGAGGAGAAGTCCAGAAACAAATATACCTTTCCTACAAGCCTCAAAACATTTTTTTAAATGTGCATTTAGAGATATTTAGATCAAATATTGTTTAATATTTATTAGTATTATTTCCCCAATAACTGATTTGACTTGATTTTTTATATCTTTGCCATTCTCGTATGGAGAAGTTTAAGACTCTCCTAATGGCATGTCATCCTAAAAAAATAAGGGCTACTTTTTGAATCTGAAATTTTATACAATATACATGTTTTATTTTTAATAGTACACTTAATTTGTTTCTTAATTATAAATCTCATTGGATTCAGTATTGTTCCTTGGCATGTTCACATTTGTAGTCAATTCCATATAATTCGTATGCCAAGATTCATCATTTATGCCTATCTTACACAATTGTTGTTCAGCAAATAACCTTAAAGATTATTTGCATTCTGGCCCAAGTATGCATTGTAACAATTATTTTATTATTTGAAACAAAAATATTCAACAGAATTGCTCAGAAGTAATCTTCAACATTTTTAACCTTTCTTAAAGGTTAGTTTCTGTAAATTCCTGCAAATTTTGACAGCAGGGATGCTTTAGAAAATATGTGGTGATAAAACAGTCTGATTGAAGGTTTCATAAGTGCTGCTGTCCAAAATCACCAGCCATGCTTGAAAATAGTAATTCTTGATAGAACTTAACACTCTCAATTGACTTGTAACTGCAGATGTCAGAGCCTCATGCTTTAATATCACAAAGCTTTGCTTTACACTGTGGCTAGGTGGGTTTTTTAAATTACCAGACATTTTATGTCTTTGATGTTGAGTATACTCTAGAGTTCATGCAAACAAATTTTACTTGAAAGCTCTTTTTATGTATAATAGTTAGATAACTCCACTTTTTAATGTACAATTAAATGTAACATAATTTCAACTATTACATTCACAATATTTTGGTCCTGATTCAGATTCACATACTGTAGTTCTACATGCCTTAAATCTAAAAGGCTTAAGAATCCTAAAATAAAATGTTACTATTTATTCCTTGATACTGTGACTTTTTATTATATATTTATATATTAAATTATTATTGTTAGTTTACATTTATAGTCTGCTGAATCCCTCTCAGCTGTTTACAGATAAGAAACATAACAAAATTAAATCAACCAAACCAAGATGGAATAAAGGCCAAATATCCTCCCAAAGGGTTCTGTTGTAAAAAGACAGGTAGGTTCCATTAGGAGGCTGTCCTAAAGATCAATGCAGTCATCAGGGCTTGGGTCCTCATCTCCCTAAAATAGAGAAATACTTATAATTTATCCTGAGCAGATTAAACTGGCCAGGCCAGTTTTAATGGAAGAATGCAGTATAGTAGGGTTGCAGCAGGTTTTACCCTGTGAAGTTGGTGAAAGCCCCCCCCCAACAGCCATACCTCTACTTGCAGATTTGGTAGCTCCTTAGGAGTAATGCCATCCCATCCCAAGAAATCACTATAACAAGGAATCCTAATACCCTATGCAAATAACTTCATCTTACCAGGATTCAATTTAAGTCTATTCTCTTCTATCCTATCCAGATTTTCACAAGCTCTAAGCACTGACAGATTACAACAGCATTGCTTAGGATAGTAATATACAGCTGAGTATAATGTATTGATGTTAGTGAACTCCAAATGTCACTGTGATTTCAGGTAAATGTCCAAATAGGTAAAGGAGAACTCCTTTAGAATGATCTCGTGCCCCACCAGCACTGATTGGAATCACCAACCAAGGAAGGAGCAGAATCACTGCAACACAACTGCCCTTGCTCCCCAACGTCTGCAGGTATACAGAAGGATACCAGAGTCAAAAGTATCCAAAGCTGCAGCAGGAAACTTTGAAATCACGATCACATGACTACAGCTTGCTACAATCTCAACACAGTTACATGACCATGGGCACACTGCAATAGCCAACACCAAAAGGACCAGTCATTATTACCATTTTTCAGTGCGATCTTAACTTTGAACAGCTGCTGAACAAATGGTTATAAATGTGTAGCCCTATACCAGGGGTAGGCAACCTCGGCTCTTTTATGACTTGTGGACTTCAACTCCCAGAATTCCTGAGCCAGCTATGCTGGCTCAGGAATTCTGGGGGTTGAAGTCCACGAGTCATAAAAGAGCCGAGGTTGCCGACCCCTGCCCTATACCATGTTCTCAGCATTCTAAAGACTAGAGAAAATGAAATGTCTGTATTAATTTCTTGAGGTAAGTGGTAGAAGACTTATAAGTGAGGATTAATGGAGGGGAGTTATTCTGTAATTTCCTGTTCCTTTTTGAATGCATCCATATATTGTAACCCAGTGGAAAATCATTTCAAATCGTAAGACTCTTCTTGAAAAGGCATTTAGTTCTGTTTGAAGGTGTATTTGTATTTTAGAGATAAAATGCCAACTTGCATACCGATAGATACATATCAAACACTATCCAGTCTTCTAATATATATATTGAAGTATGTGCAGGCCGGTTGACTGCATTTCCAAGAAGCTGGGCAAGTTTTAAATAATGTATGGAGACTGAGGATGCAGAGAATCTATGGCTTAAGCCAGACAGCAAAGAGGTGCTGCAGGCGGAGACACTCAGACATGTCAAACACAAGGCCCGGGGGCCAGATCCGGCCCCCGAAGTGGTTTCATGTGGCCCGCGAAGCCATCCTGGAAACAGTGAGGGAACGGCCCCCCACTGCCTTGGCCCTGGCCCAGAGACCCTCCTTCTGCCAGAGAACCTCAGATCTGTCCCACTCCTGCCCAGGCCCCCATAGGCACCCTTGATGCAACGATGTAGAGCTGGCCACGCCCACCCAGTAGGCCACACCCACCCAGGCCACACCCACCCGGCCCCCTGAGGGCAACTGCAATGCTGATGCGGCCCTCAATGAAATTGAGTTTGACACCCCTGCACTAAATAATCTGGATAGGCAGGTGCAATCAGTTCTGAATGTGGTTATAGTCCACATAAAAGGTCACATTTGTACCTTGGAAATTCTTTTGATGCATTATTGCCTATAAAAAGGACAGGTAGTGATGGGACATATTTGTCCACTTTAGTATATACAAGCTGTAATCCATTCTAGAAAAAATTAGATCTGGGTTTTATCATACTTATGCTGGTTATATTTAGATTAAAATTTTGGAAGGTATTCTATATCAGTGTTTGAAGATACTTAAGGATTTTCAACTGTTGCAAAATACAGCTGTTTGTGTGCTTATTAGAGTAATAGCTTGCATGTACTAGGTGTATAAAGCACCACGACAGTTTCAGAACTCACTCAAAGCATGAAACATGTAAAGCGATCAGTGATTTGTCGCCAAGCGTTTTAAAGAATTATATGTATTCACAGAACTTGTTTTTTAAGATAAGTATCAGATGCCCTACTTGTTGCTTCATCGGCTAGGTTGGTGAGTCTCAGTAATACCCTACAAGTCTTTTATACTCCCACTCAAGGAATGCTTCGTTGGCTTCTTTGATTGGCTTGAAAAATAAACTTGCATTAAATTGATTTCAATTATTGTATATTAGTATGCTGCTGTTTGATTTTTTTTAATGGATTTGTTGTATTGTACCAGGCAGTCCTCAACTTACGGCCACAATTGAGCCCAAAATTTCTATTGTTAAGTGAGAGATTTGTTAAGTGAGTCTTGCCGCATTGTACAACTTTTCTTGCCTCAGTTTTAAGTGAATCACTGCAGTTGATAAGTTAGTAACACAGTTGTTAAGTGAATCTGGCTTCCCCATTGACTTTGCTTGTCAGAAGGTCACAAAAGAAAATCTCGTGACCTGGGACACTGCAACCGTCATAAATATGAACCAGTTGTCAAACTTCCAAATTTTGATCACATGATCAAAGGGGATGCTACAAAGGTCGTAACTGTGAAAAATGGACATAAATCCCTTTTTTCAGTGCCATTGTAACTTTGAACGGGCATTAAATAAACTTGTAAGTCAGAGGACTACATGTATTAATGGAATTTTATTTCTGAATTTATATTTATTATTTTTTTTCTATCTTTTTATTTTATTCATTGCCTTAGTAGATCACGGGTGTCAAACTCGCCGCATCACGTATCGTGACTTTTTTTACATTGCCGGAGCTGGCGGCCTCCGTATGATGCAACCGACCTGCAGGCCAGCAGTTTGACATTCCTTCCTTATATAATCTTTGTTCCAAATCAAAAGAGGCGTCTTAATTAGTCAAGTAAATAAACCTATGTTTTGGCAGTGAAATTTAGGTTCTGTAATTTTTTTGAAAAGCAAGAAATATTCAGAAATTATTTATTTAGCATATGGAATAGGTTAGTAAAAATACTGTATATAAAAGAAGCACAATACTATGGTGCACACATGATGGAAATCTGTAGTCAATTTTGTAAGAAAGGAGGAATTCAAGAAGTTATATATGTTAGAGGTTACATTTTGAGATATATTAGTCCATCAGATTGGAATAAATGTTCTATATATTAATATCTAGGCCATTTATCTAATTAAATGCAATGTATTCTGGAATATATTAAATCAGAGTGCATATATATGAGGCATACATATGTACAGTATCCCATCCTCTACCTACAATTTGTAATAGTATTGGCTTAAAGGTAGGTGGCATGTAAATTTTTTGTATGCAAGTTCTGTTGTTAAGTTAACACAGTATGTAAAGAGAAAACCTGAAAAGCAAATTTAAATTTTCTGATACTATCAATTAACAACGTTAAACAAGCTTCTGATGAAACAGTATTTTTCTATAAGATGGGACATGAAGAGATTGTCTGCAACTTGATTAATTTTTATTCCTTTTAATGTTCAGTTCAACAAATGTAAATATTGTCAATTATAGAAATTATTTGCTGATTCTGGTCTCTAAAACCTTGATGAAGTTATTGTTGTATTACAGTTTATAAACAATTCAAATCTAATTTATTAATAATGAAGTTGGAATATGTTTTCTGTTTTAGTCTTTATTCATTGTTTTAATGAATCTCATTTTCATAAACCACTTTTTAAACAATTTTTTTTTAAAAAAACATGCAGAAACATGTGAAACTTAATTCAATATTGGAAATAGTAAACGTTATCAAAGTTAGAGTAAAAAGCAAAATGGAGTTCCGGGAGAACAGATAGTAAAACTATGCATATTAATGAAACATTTTATAATAATGTAAATAGTATCTTAGCATTAATAAGCTGTAATGAAATACCCTTTCCCAGTTTAAGCCATGTGAGTATTCAAATGTTTAAGGGTTCAGTGCAGTTCCTCTTTGAAATTCAAGAATGCCTACTTTAAAGCTTCATTGTTTTTTGGAAATTGCCATTGATGATGTTAGAATGTAGAAAAGAATGGCAAATGGAGATGCATATTGCAATGGATGAAGAGCAAATAAATGAAAGCTTACCAAACAGAGTTGGTGTTTAGGTTTCCTGCATGTCTGGTCCCTGGGTTTCTATTATGTGATTCTAGCTGTTGTAGCTGGATAAGAAGGGACTATTTGTAATTCACTACCAGTGCTTTTTTTCTAAATAAAAGGTGCCGGAACTCAGAGGTGCTGTCACTGGGAGTGTCTTGCTATGGCATCACCACCCGTCCTTTGCACACACACCCTGCTGCTTGGAGCCACATGCCGTGGGGATTCCCCTCCCCACAGCCGCCGTGGGGATTCTCCTCCCTGCAGTTGCCACGCCGCAGCCCGTGCTGAGCCCCCACCTAGAGCTGCTCCAAACCCCAACCCAGAGCTGTGTTCCTTGTGGCAGTGGTCTCCGGTGCCAAACACCCTCTTTCCAACCACATCCAGAAAAACTTGTAACAAATATTGGAATTCTCAAGGCCATGTTTGGTATTTCCCAGCAATCTGTTACTGGTAGGAAAAAGCAAGCCCTGCTGTGTTACTGATCCCAGAGAAGCATTTGCATGTATGCAGGTATCCTTAGGGTGCCATAGTTATGGATGAGAAATTTTGGTTGCAAAGTTGGCATTTCTGGATGTAATACAGATATTTTGGACTTATTTTTGTTTCTTTGCATGTTTGATATTTTTAAAAAGGCATATGCTACTGACTACACTTATGCACATATGTAACATCTTTTGCTAGGATACATGACCACTGCTTGTCCAGAATGTGAAAAATGAAAGATTGTGACTAAACAAAATTTTAATGTACAGATAATACCACCAGAAATTATTTTAGCCTTTTTAATAATTTTTTTTTTAATTGAGATTTCTATACCGCCCTTCTCCCTAAGGGACTCAGGGCGGTTCACAGGGCATATATAAATAGCAGTACAAAAATTAAAAGAAAATTAAACCAATGCCCAATTAAAATACAACAATGATAAAATAATAAAAAACCAATTAAAAACCCATATACCCCTATCAGGCCAGACCAGCTAATTCAAATAAATGGGCCTTCAACCCGCGATGGAAGGATCGAAGGTCCGATGCCGTCCGGAGCTCAACCGGCAGTTGGTTCCATAATGCCGGAGCACCCACAGAGAAGGCCTTCCCCCTGGGGGCCACCAGTCGACATTCCCTGACCGGAGGCACCCTGAGGAGGCCCTCTCTGTGGGCACGCACAGGGCGGAGGGGAGTTGACGCCGGCAGCAGGTGGTCCTCGAGGTATCCCGGACCCATGCCATGTAAGGACTTAAAGATCATAACCAAGACCTTGTTGTTATTGATGTTAAGCTCACCATGAAAAACATCATATGTTGTTATGTATATACTAGGTTAATTATTTAAAGACTGAAGTGCAATATAACTAGATTCTAAATAATCTATTTTTCAAAACACACAACAGTCCAAACAGTAAAAGTAAAGTCCAAATTAAGAATATTGCATTCTTAAGAATTGTTTAATTTAAAGTGGTTT